>NC_138727.1:90000-202500 GCF_965113295.1 Leuciscus leuciscus
TTTTAGTCCTGACTAAATTAAATACATAGGCTATTAATCCTGATTCCTTAAAATGAAAGCCATGTTTTGTTGTTTTGACAACCAAATTAATGACAGACACATATGTCTGCTGTCCCTTTAAGAGCTAGTGCACGGATCCTGAGTTCATTATACGGTCACGTGCGATTTATGCTTATTTAAGACATAACCCACTGTGTTTAGAGTATACTCACCCAGACCGAAATTGACATAATTTTCACATGGTTTTGACTGTTAAAGCGATATAATCCACGAAAAATTACTTTTGTTACCCGGGAGCTGTGTGTGAGGCGGCTTTACTCTATGTGTGCAGAGAAACATCTCTCAGACAGCGCGCACGTACTGAATAGTTTAAAATCGCGTGAATGTTTAAACTGGTAAGACTTAAAAAGACGTGCAAATGGTAAACTTTAGTTACTCATGATGCAATGCTGGCCCGATTATGCAACTGACAATTCCGTCTATCCCGATTCCCGAAACGCGAGAGTGAATTATCACCGCCTGCAGCGCTTAATGATTGCCTTGTGCAACCCATGTTGAGAGACGAGAGAGAGAAGACGCAGCACCGCTGAATCACTCACGCTGTTTGAGAAATTGCGTCTCACAGACAGTTTTAAAATTTGATTTTATAATCTGTGTGGATTAATTTACTAATACAACCTACATGCTAAAGTGAATCAATGTTTGCGGGAATTTCCCGCATTATAAGTGGGAGACCTGCGGGAATGATTCAAATTATGCGCAATACCCGCAATCCCGCGCCGCGCTGTGTGTGTATGTCTATTGCAGGTGTCGTATAGCCTGGGTTAGTGTATGTGTGTGTGTGTCGTATAGCCTGGGTTAGTGTGGGTGTGGGTGTGGGTGTGTGTGTGTGTGTGTCGTATAGCCTGGGTTAGTGTGGGTGTGGGTGTGGGTGTGGGTGTGGGTGTGTGTGTGTGTGTCGTATAGCCTGGGTTAGTGTGTGTGTGTGTGTGTGTGTCGTATAGCCTGGGTTAGTGTGTGTGTGTGTGTGTGTGTGTCGTATAGCCTGGGTTAGTGTGTGTGTGTGTGTCGTATAGCCTGGGTTAGTGAGTGTGTGTGTGTCGTATAGCCTGGGTTAATGAATGTGTGTGTGTGTGTGTGTGTGTGTGTGTGTCGTATAGCCTGGGTTAGTGTGTGTGTGTGTCGTATAGCCTGGGTTAGTGAGTGTGTGTGTGTCGATTGCAGGTGTCGTATCTAGCGCCGCTACACAGCCTGGAACAGCTCTCCATCGCGAGTAACCCGTGTGTGATGCCCACGCCAGCTCTGCCCGCCTGTGACTATCGCCCGTACGTGATCAGCTGGTGTCTGCGCCTCAGGGTGCTGGACGGGTGCAGCGTCTCACAGAAAGAGGGGTTAGTTGCACTACACAGTGTAGACCCTAGTGTCCGTCACACACCACTGTAGACCCTAGTGTCCGTCACACACCACTGTAGACCCTAGTGTCCGTCACACACCACTGTAGACCCTAGTGTCCGTCACACACCATTCCGCATTAAAGCACAGACCATCAACTCCCAGTATGAGGAGATTCAGGGTTTCCCAGTGCTGGTCCTGGCACTCCATCACTTCCATGTTCATTCCGTATGTCTCACTTATGTAACACACTTGATTCAGATCATCCGCTTGATAAGGAAAGATCTCCGTGAACTGAAGTGTGTGTGACTGAGAGCGGTGGAGCGTCAGGAGCATCAGGACTCTACACCACTGGCCTGAACAGTTATCCAGCGCTAATGCTGAAGGGTTATATCTGAATAAAAGCCTAAATTAAATCTGTTCATCATATAAAGCGATCGTGTCTCTTCAGAAAATGAGCTCAATTCATGTAGATTAGTTTTACGATCTCTTTATGCGTAGACTGTCAGTGGAGCGACAGAACGCTCTCAGGTTTCATTAAAAATATCTTTATTTGAGTTCTGAAGATGAAGGAAAGTGTTACGGGTCTGGAACGACATGAGGGAGAGTAATTACTGACAGAATCTTCATTTTTGGGTGAACTAACCCTTCGAGAAAGCGTTACTCATGACTACATTCCTCAATGTTTGCAGACTGAAAGGAGAATGGCTGTACAGTCAGGGCAAAGGTCGCGTGTTTCGCCCCGGTCAGCATGAGGAGCTGGTCCAGTATCTGTCCAACACCTGTCCCGTCACAGCCACATCTGCACTACAGTCTGCAGAGGACGCCAAACTCGAGAAGATCCTCAACAAGCAAAGGTAGCATCCAGAACACTGCATGTAATCCACAGCCTACCTGATCTTCAGTGTGTGTGTGTGTGTGTGTGTGTGTGTGTGTGTGTGTGTGTGTGTCTGCAGACAGCATCAGAAACAGCTGCAGAAAACACGTCTCAGCTGTTCCCAGAATCCCTCTCGGCCCACACATCTACATGTGCATCAGTGCCGGGACCGCAGGAGCCGAGATGAGGATGATGATGAGGATGAGGATGATGAGCATGATGATGTCATTCCTCAGACAGGTCAGATCAGTCACAGACTCAGGGAGGAAGACACTAAACGGTTGTGCCACTTTTCACAGCGCAAATCTCTCGTCTTCAAATCTCTCGTCAATCCGGTTTAGCAGATCCGCTTTCACACAGCCCTGTGAATCAGAGTCAGACTGAGCTTCATTTGCCAAGTTAGTTGTTTCCACTCACAAGGAGCTAATCTTGGTGACAGCAGAAGAAAGTGCAGACCTAGTACAGACATAGCAATTACACAGTAGAAATGAAATATAACAATTATATAAGAAACAAAAATGTAAGTAATGCGATATAATACAGTAGTAGAAATATAGAAATTTCTTTCTTTATATGTGTGTGTGTGTACAATTGTTTTAAAGCTGCATTCCGTAACTTTTTTGGGTTAAAAATTATCCAAAATAAATGTGAGCAAGTACATCACCAGCCAGTGTTCAGAACTCTCTGCTTGCCGTAGCTCGAGTCAGAACGGTACGCTTGTAATCATGTGTCTAACTCCAGTGGCACTGGTGGACTTCCGTGGGAAATTCGAGCATGTCTTTGCGACATTACGTCACATCTGTCCACATCATACCTGTCAACCCTCCTGTTTTTCCTGGGATTCTCCCGTATTTTACCTTGCTATCCCGCTATCATCCCGTATAAATATTTTCCCGTATTTCTCCCGTATTTTTAATCTTTTCTTGCGAAATCTTGCGAAAACAAGGATAATATCGGAAGGGCGTTAAATGTAGTCACGCAATCCTGATGTTATTAACATTAACAATTTGAGAACAGTATAATTTGCACGGTTTGACGTGAAATGATGAGCGATCGTTAGATTTAAATAGGCGTGATTTACTGCAATGCTTTTTCCCCATAGTTGGTCAGAACAAAAGTGGATGTTACTTGTTCAGATTTTCACATTTTCCGGTGAAAATTCTTATGTTGCTCATACTTCCAAAAAGTAGAATCTGTGACTGCGAATGCCAGGATCCACACCGGCGACTGACAGCCGCACATTCTCCTCAAAACATTAATCCATCCGCGCTGTGCCGAGCCGAGGCACAACCCACGTAAAGTTGATCATTCCGTGAATAACTGCAATTGCAGATTTGGAACAGAGATGGCGACAAAGAGGAAAAACTACGGACTGCAGCTTTAATGACTGTACAGATATGTTATTTACAAGTGTACAGTTATGGTAGATCAAGGGCTTCACCGCCTGCTCAGCCCTGCGGTTTCATCTTCATCACACTTCATCACACTTCATCACACTACACACGTTACATTTCAACAGAATGTCAACAGAAACTAGCGGGTCGACATTACCAGACTGTGAAACACAACTGCTTAGCTAACTCGCTCGGGTGAGGGGAATTAGATATTAGTTGTATTATGTATTAGTTCATACGATCATGAAAAAACCTGGAAAAGTCATGGAATTTTGAAATAGCAATTTCCCAAAGTTTTGGAATAAACCCAGAAAGTTTTGGAAAAGTCATGGAAATTTGTTTCAAAATATGTATATAATAGAATATGTTTAAGTGACAATATTGGTTAAACAAACTACAATACTTAACGTTCATTCGATCCGTCCGACTGCGGCATTTCCATCAGATTTCGTTCCGCAGCGTTGAGCATTATAACCAATCGCACACGTTTCCGTTGAGCTAATGAGTGCGATGGCCAATCAGAGGCGTTCAGATTAGAGCTTTGTTCAGTGCTCGCTCTCGCCGAAACTCGCGAATTCTCCCATCATAAATAAGTACAGATTGGATGTAAGAGATTGATGTGTCAGTGTCCTCAGCTTCTGTGATTTTAATGAGAGTTTTGTGAGAGTGCTTAAACTCGCTCTAGACCCGGGTTAAGGTTAGGGTTAGGGTTAGGCCCGAGTTAAGGACAGCCTCACGATCACTCCTGACACTGCACATCAAAAAGAGACACTTTTTAAGTAATCATGAATTTTTAAGTTAAATGAGACAAAATTATCTCTGTCATTTGCCCGGTGCAAGTTGACATCAGTGCTAGTTTTATGGGCATGCTTGCGTTATTGACTGATCTATATGATTCTTTTTGTGATTCAGGTGCTAAATATGCATGAAAACACTGGGCTTTTAGCGACCACAGCTCGTTCTCCGTGAATCTGCTCTTCAGAGTCTTCAGTGTCATATCTCCTGTCGTGATTCTTCCTCCATTATGATTGCAGATGTGGATCCAGGTGTTCAGGTGAACTCGTGGATGTGCGCTGAGACTTCTTCACCTGTGGTCTCTGCGGTCCGGCTTCCACTCGCTGATGAGGACCGGATGATTGTGGAGGATGTGACGGATGAAGAGATGCATCATGGGAGTCTGCTGTCCTCTGAATCTGCCTTCTTACCCTTTAACCCTGCGGTTCATCATCCAGCGTCAGCTCCTGACAGCGGGGAGGAGGAGTTTGAGGATTCCCTGGCTCCTCCCACA
This sequence comes from Leuciscus leuciscus, assembly GCF_965113295.1. Taxonomy (NCBI): domain Eukaryota; kingdom Metazoa; phylum Chordata; class Actinopteri; order Cypriniformes; family Leuciscidae; genus Leuciscus; species Leuciscus leuciscus. The sequence goes on from NC_138727.1 coordinate 94,952, forward strand.
TCAGCTCAGCCCCGCCTGCCGGGGGAGGAGTCAGGGGGCGGAGCTATCCTCGCCTCTCGCACACATGGATCGGCTGGTTTGGAGCAGCTCAGTCACACAGACGCGCAGTTTAACGGGGATGCCGTGTTCCAGAACGGGTCTGTGGTGGATTGTGGGAAGACTGTGGAGGATTGTGGGAGGACTGGGACTGGGACTGGGACTGGGATGCAGTGTAAAGCACATGACGCTGCTGTGAGGATCCAGGCCTGGTGGAGGGGTCACCACACACGCCACTGTCACACACAGGCCAGAGAAGTGCGAGCCGAGATACGCCTGCGCAGAATGCAGGATCACATCGTCTACCTGACCGCAGAACTGGACAGGTGAAACTCTTCACCATTAAACACTTCATATGTCAAACAATTCCAAAAGTCATCAAGACTTTGTCAGAAAGATTTACTGAATAAAGTTTTATCTTATAGATCCTGAATCATTCTTGTATTTCTGTGATTCGCTGATTAGTTTAAACACTAAAACTGCTTCAACTATAACGTAAGCTTAAAGAGTGTAAAGTATTTCCAAGTAACTATTATGCTTTGCAGGGTGCGCAAGCAACAAGAAGAAGACCGACTGCAGAGACGTGTGCAAGAAGAGGCAGTGAAGTTCCTGTGGAAGCAGGTCAGTATCATGATGGAGACTCGCGTTATCTAAGCCATCTGGGGAATAAATGATGGCCAAGAGAATCTGGCCAGAATATGTGAAGTATCGTTACAGATTTTGGTCACATTTGACATTTGCCCAACATGACAGGGTTAGAGATCAGAGAAACACAAACTACTGGACGAGTGAGAACTTGAAATGGAAGAGGACAAATTATGTTAAAGCTAAATATATTAGCTAGTCCATAGAAAATATCAATTTATAAATAAATATTGTCAGAGTGTTTGTCTTGACTGTTTTTCATTAAGGAAGCTTTAATCTGGTCTAAAAGGAGGGTAGTAACTATTTAAACTCAGAACAGTATGTCATGTTGTTAGGGCTTTGACGGTGGCAGTTTTTTACCACCGCGGTAGTAATGGACCCAAATACCGGCGGTGTTGCGGTTGTTGGGTGGGGGGTGTTTTGAAATAAATAAATTAAACAAAAACAAAGAAACAACAAACTAAAGCCTGTAAAGCATTGAAATAAATATCAGTAAATACTGGTAACTTACATAATATAATAAAGTTGAATCTATTTAAAAAAAAAAAAATTAAGAAAAAATTTCGGTTAATATTTCCACACAAAGGCGCGTGATATAGCCTACCGCTCTGCGCATTGAGGGATGTGGGACACAAGCAGGAAAGAGACCATCGATCTTTTCGAGACCATCATGTTTTCTACTTGTAAAAGGTATGAAGAGCGAATTTTATCTTCTACAAGGGCAAGGCATTTAGGCTGTTTGCGCGCTGCCAGAGAAAGCCAAACTAAAATCACCCGCGGTTGTGAAACGCGCTTTACAAAATGAACTTGACGCTTCTTACCAATTATCATGTCTAACAAGCACAAACTGTGTTAAAAAGAATTTGACTTATAAGTAAAAATGTAGGCTATCTGTCCTACAGCGTTTTTTCTACTTTAACACAGTAAAGAATACGAAAATAATCGACCTAAAAGCGAACAAAGGAAGAAACGTTTATAACGCGTCTTTGGGTGAGACGCGAGTGAAGATATGGGAAAAGAAAAAAGAGATTCATTCCATGCAGGGATGAGTCACGATTTTTTAATATTCGATTAGTTGATTTAATTATAGAATATCTAATGTTCTAATGTCTGTTGTGCGATCATTCTCTAAAATAAAATCTCCATGTTCTGGTGCTGATGCAGTGGTGATGCGTAACCGGAGGGTGACGCTGCCAATAACGCACATAACAGCTGTCACAAAGAACTGGCAAAAGTAATGATTATGAACGTGTCAAAGATAGCAAGGAGACATTTGAATTGTTTATTAATAAAGTGTTTTTTTTGTGTGTGTGTGTCAGTGTCGGGCTGCAAAGATGAAGTTGACGATGCTCACTCTTTGCAGTGAACGCGCCTAGAGAGAAATGCACGGAATACACAAGCATATGCTAGTCGGTTTATTTTCGTTTTGAATTGTTTTGTTTAAAAGTATATAATTCAAGCTTTCTATAAGAATAACTAATGGAATATTTTTAAATTCGCTAATAATCGGGTGACCAGATCGCAAACCAGAATTCAAAGCCGATAAAGCTTATGTTTATGGGCTCACGTAGGCTACAACTCTCTCATTCGTCATGAATTTAAACTTTTCCATGGCTGCGATATTACATTTAATTGCTAACCTATTATTTATTTTGTAAACAAAGCTTTGTGTGTCATAATATTAATGTTAAACAGCATTCATATACAAACATTTTTTTTAGGCGAACTACCGCCGGTACTACTCAGCCACCGCGGTGGCGCTTTACAACCGCGGTGGTGCGGTTGTCAAGTTTACCGGCACAGCCCTACATGTTGTGTGATAAGTGGGATAATGTACAGTAATCTGTTCATTATTGTAAAATAAACCCTGAAGTCCTGATTACCCTGTTACTCAATGTAACCCAGTGTTACCTAGTGTTACTCAATGTAACCCAATGTTACCTAGTGTTCCTCAGTGTAACCCAGTGTTACCTAGTGTTATTCAATGTAACCCAGTGTTACCTAGTGTTCCTCAGTGTAACCCAGTGTTACATAGTGTTATTCAATGTAACCCAGTGTTACCTAGTGTTACTCAATGTAACCCAGTGTTACCTAGTGTAACTCAATGTAACCCAGTGTTCCTCAGTGTAACCCAGTGTTCCTCAATGTAACCCAGTGTTACCTAGTGTTACTCAATGTAACCCAGTGTTACTCAATGTAACCCAGTGTTACCTAGTGTTACTCAATGTAACCCAGTGTTCCTCAGTGTAACCCAGTGTTACCTAGTGTTATTCAATGTAACCCGGTGTTACTCAATGTAACACAGTGTTCCTCAGTGTAACCCAGTGTAACTCAATGTAACCCAGTGTAACTCAGTGTAACTCAGTGTAACCCAGTGTAACTCAGTGTAACCCAGTGTAACTCAGTGTAACCCAGTGTAACTCAGTGTAACCCAGTGTTACTCAGTGTAACCCAGTGTTACTCAGTGTAACCCAGTGTTACTCAGTGTAACCCAGTGTTACTTAATGTAACCCAGTGTTACTCAGTTACTCATGTGTTACTCAGTGTTACTCAGTGTAACCCAGTGTTACTTATGTGTTACTTATGTGTTACTCAGTGTTACTCATGTGTTACTCAGTGTAACCCAGTGTTACTCAGTTACTCATGTGTTACTCAGTGTTACTCATGTGTTACTCAGTGTAACCCAGTGTTACTCAGTGTTACTTATGTGTTACTCAGTGTTACTCATGTGTTTACTCAGTGTAACTCAGTGTTACTCAATGTAACCCAGTGTTCCTTGGTGTAACCCAGTGTAACTCAGTGTAATCCAGTGTTACTCAGTGTTTCTCAGTGTTCCTCAATGTAACCCAGTGTTACTGAGTGTAACCCAGTGTTATTCATGTTTTACTCAGTGTAACCCAGTGATACCCAGTGATACCCAGTGTAACCCAGTGTAACCCAGTGTAACCCAGTGTTACTCAGTGTTACTCAGTGTTACTCATGTGTTACTCAGTGTAACCCAGTGTAACCCAGTGTAACCCAGTGTTACTCAGTGTTACTCAGTGTAACCCAGTGTTACTCAGTGTTACTCAGTGTTACTCACGTGTGGAGCGAATCATAGAAACCTCTCGTCTGTTTTCAGGCCTTCCCACTTTGCTCTCTCCAGCACGGAAAAGCTGTTCTAATATTAATCCGCGTCCTAAAGCTCTTTCCTGATTAATCTGAGAATCGCATGCATTTCGAACTGAGGTTGCTTGTCAACTATAACCCTTTCCTTGACATCACGAGATCGAAAATATTGTGCAGCCCTAGAGACGAAACTACAGAATCTCTACCGATTGACACATTTCTACAGATTGAATATTTCTGACTGTGTTTATCCAACAGCTTCAGGTTGTGCTGGAGTGGCAGTCGTCTGTGAACGAGAGCTCTGCATTCAATCCCAGCATTCCTGCTGTCGCTCCGGTCAGCACTGAGATCTCCATTCCGGAGTCCGGTTTCCATTCCCTGGGAGAGAGACAGGCAGCGCCGGACACCAGCCGGATCAGAGCCGGATCCCCAGCGCAGGTTCTCAGCCGGATCTCAGCCGGACCCCCAGCGCCGGACACCACCCGGATCTCACCCGGACCCCCAGCGTCGGACACCAGCCGGATCTCACCCGGACCCCCAGCGTCGGACACCAGCCGGATCTCAGCCGGATCCCCAGCGCCGGACACCAGCTGGATCTCAGCCGGATCCCTGGTTCTCTCGCTCGGGTCGGGGACTCAGGCCGCTGGAGACAGTCTGTTACAGCAGTATCTCTCATCCGTACAGCAACTGCAGGAGGAGGAGGAGGGAGACACAACATCTGATCTCTCTCCTCAGGGAAAACAGGAGCGCTTTTCCTGACCGGAGCTGGACGTTTGGGCATCACAGGACATCAGACTGATGAGACCCCATGCCTTCGTGGATGAAGCTTTGGCTTTTCTTGACGATCATCACTTGACTTCAATAGACTTGTCTTTTTATTTCCATATTACATTAATGTCATCCGTCAAACACTCTGATTGAACAAGGTTGTGTGTTTAACTCAATGACTTTTATATGACTGGCCACTGCTGCCTTTCGTCTCTAACAGTGTAGAACATGCATTTACACGGTTGGAATATCAGTATAAAGCTTTCTGTCAGAAGTCTTTGACGTACTTCACATATTCACTTACCCAGAGTGCCGAGCTCTTTCAGTCCACTTACCAGTCGACTGGTTCCCTTAAACGTAACGTCTGGACGACACAACCAGAAATAGCCTTGAACTGTAGAGGAGCATGTAGGTGTGTGGAATAAATGTGAATTTATGTGATAGTTTGAACCTGTTGAGAGTTTAATAGCCTTTATCATAAATATTTGTATGTGTGCATCTGGATATTTACAGTATGTGCTGCAACAGCTGTTCTGTGTGGCATATGCAATAAGTGTTAATTTATTTCACATTTTAATTATTTTTTCTATGTCATATATTTACCAAAACCTTTTTGAAAATAAAGTTTTACTTTCCTTCACCATTGTGGTCATTCCCATCAAGAGGTTAGAAAGAAAACATGTTTTGTCCTGCACCAAAAGGTGATTGATTAATAACATCACAGACGTTACAGTGAACACTGCTGACTCTACAGGACCAGCTCTATGATTCTACACTCGTCTCCTATGGCTGATACAGGGGTCAGAGGTCACACTCTCTCCATCTCTTACCCCATCCTGACCCTTCCGGCGGGTGAAGCAGGTCCGATGGCGTTTCAGGCTGAGTATTCGGAGCATGTGTGGACCAATCAGTGGAGGTTTTCTCAGACATCTTCAATGTCTTCTGAAGGGGTGATTCTGGACTCCACTGCTGCTTCAGTGTATATCTAATGAGGGATTATAATCAAGGTATTAATCAATATTTTTCCTTCTAAATATCACATGAGTTGAATGACTCCTCTAGGCTTGTGAGATTTCACTTAGTTCTAGAAGTTACCAGTGTGATCACTGAAATGTTGCTTTCATGTATTCTCTAATGTCTGTATGAATGACTGAGAGGACACTGGGGGTCCGGCTCTAATGCCAGGAATGCAGTAACAGTGCTTGCTCATTTAGCCCGGCCTACAGAGACGACATATGGACTTCTTCAACATGTGTCAATATATACATCTGTTTTTATGGGGTGCCCTGAGCTGTGGTCACATGGTTGATGTCTATAGTTTAAGGGACCATTTTGTAGATAAACCTTTACTTTACTGCATTAGATTAAAGTGTCCTCTCCTTGAGAGAAAGATCGTATTATCTTGATGTTTTGAGACGACTCTCCTGTTTATAGTTAGAGCCTGACCAAACCCAACCTTGAAGAAACCGTGTGTGTGTGTGTCGGTGTGTGTGTTATAGGAGATTGACTGAGTTGTTGTTCTGGACATGTTGGCCCTCAGCAACCCCAATCTGCTACCTGGAAGGTCATGACGTGCCTCACTTCAGGGTTTACAGTCTAACTTTGTGTCTTCAGTCGACACAAACACTAGCATTAACACTAACACTTACACCACTAGGTGGAGCTCTTTATCTACAGGGATCATATGAGTTTGTTCTTGTGATTCATTTAACATGAATAACCTGTTTTTCCTTTTGTGCTGTTTCTTCATATTTTATGTCATATAGACTAACCTTATTCGTTCGTTAATTCATTTACATTGTCTTGAATTGTAGATGTGGATTATCTGGTTCAGTAGTTTTCTAAATGGTGTTGTTGGATTGATTAGGATCAGTCAATAATCTCAATCTCTCAATAACAGTAACGGAACTGTTCAGTCTATGAAGATCTTGATGGTCTGTTCCCTGATCAGGCGCACATCTGAAAACAGGAGCCGAATCTCTCATCATGTTGTTTTAATTATATTTTAATTACATAAATGATTTATAATGCTGGTGCGTGTAATCCTGAAGTATTAATGAAGGCGTGTCCTGACGTCACGGCGCACGTCACGCGCTAATAAGTTCTTCAGAGAGTGTCGCGTCGCATCATTCAGATTAAACGCTCAGACGCGCGTCACGGCAAGAGAACATGATAATTGACAGAGTTTCTGAGGAATTCTCGGGTCTTCTGGACCTGGACACCGATGTTATGACCAGTCCGGTCCACCTGTGGTCGTTCTACGGTTGTTCTTCTCCCACAGAACCGAACCTGTGTGCCGGGTCGCCGAACTCGGACTCGGACCAGAGCTGGAGCGATGCGGGAAGCCCGCGAAACTCCGCCAACGGTAGGAAATAACGAATCACGATGTCATACCTATAATTAATAACGAAAAATGTAATGAAATCTTAATTTAGCGAACTGAATGGGAGTCAAGAAAAGAATGTGTTGGTGAATAAAACCTATAGCGCAAACTTGTCATACAAGTTAGTCATTTAATGTTTTTTCCCCCCTAAAATCATAACTGATCATAACTTATTTTTAAAGCTATTTACATAAAAATGTAGATTTTCCTCATTTAAATCTAAAAAGTATAACTGATTACCTCTTTTACTATTATTTAAGCTTGTGCAACTAGACTGTCAAAAGTATGTTATTCAGTGTTTCAGAGGACAGTAATTAAAGGGATTAAAGTAACTTGTGTTTAATTGTTGAAGAGCGTAAACGGAGTCCCTATCAAGGTGTTCGAGTGAAGAACACAGTCAAAGAGCTGATCCTGCAGAAGCGACATCACGACATCCAGGTGCTTATATCACATATTATTTCGTGTTTTATGACGGGGTTTATAAATCCACAGTGCTGTATCTGTATTGTATTATTAATGGACATAATTGTTTGCTTCTTCACAGGCTCAGCAATATCAATTTGAAAGTGAATATCCGGGTAACTACATCACTGTTTGCAGTTACGAGCTCTAATTGTACAAGGAAGTTGTTTGTCAAAAATGACTGGAAAATTAATTTTCTGTTTTATTGCAGCCGTGACTCATTTGCTGCAGGGAGAGAAGAGGCAAGCGGAGAGTCCGTCTCATTATCCAGCGAAACGAGTGCGAGTCACAGACGGAAACATTCTGGTGCGTTTAATATTCAGTGTCATCTTTCTGTGATTCTAATGGAAAAAGATCTGTGTGTGTGTTATACAGTTAATAAGAATCTTAGCGTAGAGTAGAGGTAATTTTAAATACATTTTAGTTAAATTAGTTTTGAAACTTCTCAAATCCGAAGCAAGAAACAATCTAGTGCCGATTGGTGTTGTGTGGTGATGAACCCGTACAGTCCAACAGTCAGCACTCAGTGTGTGTGTGTGTGTGTGTGTGTGTGTGTGTGTGTTCCCTGCTCAGTAACCCTCAGTGTGTGTGTGTTAGTACTGATGTAGAGTTCCCTGCTCAGTAACGGTTGAGCTCTTGCTGTGTGTTTCTCTCAGTCTGCTTGTGTTCGCGGTGAGAACTCACTCTACAACACTGAGATGCTGGAGGACATCGGCGAGGTGCTGTCCATCGAGTCCGTGAGCGTGAGCGGATGCCCAGCGCGTGTGTGTCGTGAGTCTCTCTCTGAAGCTGAGAGTGTGTGTCGTGAGTCTCTCTCTGAAGCTGAGAGTGTGTGTGGTCCAGCTCGGGGTCAGGAGTCTCTTCTGGGCCTGTTCGCTGAATCTGAGAGTGTGTGTCGTGAGTCTCTTCTGCCCCTGTACACTAGCTGCTCTTACACACACTCCATCCCAGCGCACACACACCATGTGACCCCAGTCGTCCCAGTGTCCTTCTTCCAGTGGCAGATCCAGCAGGAGGAGCAGAAACTGGCGGCTCTCAGTCCTGTGGAGCTCAGCGCTCGAGACGGAGACGGAGACACGTGAGTCTTCAGATCATTACTGATGTGCTAACGCTCCTCAGAGTTAGAGAATCACATACTGAGAATCAGAGAATCATGACTGTTGTCTGATTCGCAGGTTCTTGCACATCGCAGTGGCTCAGGGCAGGAGAGCTCTGGCTTACGTCCTTGCCAGGAAAATGGCCGCCATTGACATGTTGGACATGAAGGAACACAACCAGCAGGTACAGCCCTGAGAAATCACTCCCTTAACCGATGGGATTACCTGTAAAAACACACCTGTGTACACACCCTGTTATTACTGTTACTCATCTGATCTCATGCTTCCTCCAATCAGAGCGCATTCCAGGTCAGTGTTGCTGCAGATCAGCACCTGATCGCACAAGACCTGCTTTCTCTCGGTGCTGAGATCAACACCCTGGACTGCTGGGGCCGGTCCCCGTTACACGTGTGTGCTGAGAAGGGCCACGCCCCCACACTGCAGGTACTTCCTGTTACTCCGCTCCCACACTGTTTTGCCACGCCCCCACACTGCAAGTACTCCTGTTACTCCGCCCCCACACTGCAGATACTTCCTGTTACTTCGCCCCCACACTGCAGATACTTCCTGTTACTCCGCCCCCACACTGCAGGTACTCCTGTTTCTCCGCCCCCACACTGCAGATACTCCTGTTACTCCGCCCTCACACTGCAGGTACTCCTGTTACTCCGTCCCCACACTGCAGGTACTCCTGTTACTCCGTCCCCAAACTGCAAGTACTCCTGTTACTCCGCCCCCAAACTGCAAGTACTCCTGTTACTCCGCCCCCAAACTGCAGGTACTCCTGTTTCTCCGCCCCCACACTGCAGGTACTCCTGTTACTCCGCCCCCACACTGCAGGTACTCCTGTTACTCCGCCCGCCCCCACACTGCAGGTACTCCGGTTACTCCGCCCCCACACTGCAGGTACTCCTGTTACTCCGCCCCCAAACTGCAAGTACTCCTGTTACTCCGCTCCCACACTGTTTTGCCACGCCCCCAAACTGGAAGTACTCCTGTTACTCCGCCCCCAAACTGCAGGTACTCCTGTTACTCCACTCCCACACTGTTTTGCCACGCCCCCACACTGCAAGTACTCCTGTTACTCCACCCCCAAACTGCAAGTACTCCTGTTACTCCACCCCCAAACTGCAAGTACTCCTGTTACTCCACCCCCAAACTGCAAGTACTCCTGTTACTCCGCCCCCACACTGCAGATACTTCCTGTTTCTCCGCCCCCACACTGCAGATACTTCCTGTTTCTCCGCCCCCACACTGCAGATACTTCCTGTTTCTCCGCCCCCACACTGCAGGTACTTCCTGTTTCTCTGCCCCCACAGTGCAAGTACTCCTGTTGCTCCGCCCCCACACTGCAGATACTTCCTGTTTCTTCGCCCCCACACTGCAAGTACTTCCTGTTTCTCCGCCCCCACACTGCAGGTACTTCCTGTTTCTCCGCCCCCACACTGCAGATACTTCCTGTTTCTCCGCCCCCACACTGCAGGTACTTCCTGTTTCTCTGCCCCCACAGTGCAAGTACTCCTGTTGCTCCGCCCCCACACTGCAGATACTTCCTGTTTCTTCGCCCCCACACTGCAAGTACTTCCTGTTTCTCCGCCCCCACACTGTTTTGCCATGCCCCCACACTGCAAGTACTTCCTGTTACTCCGTCCCCACACTGCAAGTACTTCCTGTTACTCCGCCCGCACACTACAAGTACTCCTGTTACTCTTTCTATTCACACTACGATTGAATGGAACCTCAACCACTAGATTATCATATTTATTAAATTATTTTATTCCGAAGAAGCTTTCGCTCTTCAGACTCACTTCAAACATCATAACGGTTTCATAACGGACCTATGACTGCTGTGTGGAAAACGTGGATGGAATTGAGGAATCCAGTCATAAAAATGGAATTTACTTCATAACGTGGAATTTTCACGGATAGATTTTTGGATTAGTAAATAATCAGCAGGTCAGTACACTTAAATCGTGATATAGAGTAGAGTCTCTGAATATTAAACCGCAAAAAGTCTACTTGCATATGAATCCTGCATGGTCTGTGTGAATGAATGGTTTCATTTCCCACACACACACACAAATGCACACTGTGACGCTCGCTGTGTTTTCATATTCATCCCGTTATGAATGCATGAACTTCATCTCCAAAGCCACTCGCATTTTACCATTTCACTTGAGAAAAACTATCATCATCTCATAAACACACAGAAACTCAAAGGTCTTCATGGCAACCCATCATAATAAAAGTTCGGTTTAACTTGAAATTGTGACAAATATACTACTGTTGTACAGTAGAATTGATCTAATCTCAATGTGCTAATAATACTAACACTAATAATTATACATTATCATTTAAACTTAATTTTTTTTGTGCAGCACTTTGTTTGACAAAAGGGTTAGTTTAATTTCATGATTAAAATAAATTTTGTATTAATGTTTTATGCCTTAATTTGATTGCCATAAAAATTTAAATACACAACATAATTTCTGTAATAAAAAAACTTTTCTTAGAAATCAAATTTTATTTTTAAATTAATAAATTGCTATTATGAATTAAATTAAAAAGACCTGCTTTTTACAATATTTGTGACGATCATTGCTGCCAAGACCGGCAAAACAACAAATCTGATGAAGCACATGACAGCGCAGAATAAACTTACAAGCAGAAAGTTGTTCCGTCTTCGACTGGAGCGCGTCACAAATGAGTTCACTATACTGCGGTAATGAGATCGTCAACTTCATCTCTGCAGCCGACACTGACTCAGAAAACACTAGTTTATTAATAAACAATTAAAATGTCTTCTTGCTGTTTTTATATTCATAATCATTAGGCTATTTTTGCCAGTGGTTTGCAGAAGCTTTATGTGCGTTATATTCCCCCTCAGTAGCCTTAATAAGGCCTAACAAACTGAAAACATTAAACCAAAGTTTTTTAGGTAATGCAATCTTGTTAAAAATGGATTTCATAAAATTGGTATCAAAAAAGTATCGTTCAGGAACTTGTATCGAAGTCAAGGTATTTGTATCGATATTGAACATTTTTAAATGATACCTGGCCCTATTCAACATGTTTTTGTTTTTTTTACTATTAATAAATTGTTGTTAAATTGTACAAGTTTCATGATTTCAATTAATTAGACATGCTTTTCGATTACTTTACTTTAAAAATTTAAATTGACTCCAAAAAACAATAAAACGAAAAAAAACTGAATTTGGGAAAAAATTAAAATGGATTTCTTAAGGCTCTACAACACTTATTAATAAACCTGTGGATTCAGCAGGACTGAATCTGTTCAAAAGCGAAGCTTATTTTATTTTATTTTATTTATCCTTTATTTAACCAGGAAAAGCCCATTGAGATTAAAAATCTCTTTTGCAAGGGAGACCTGGCCAAGATACATTTAAATAGATAAATGCTCCTTCACAACTTGACCTCACTACTCAAACTCATTAATTGACAAGTCAGTTGTTGAATAACTGGTTGACTAGTCAGCCATCCTGGCCCAACCTAACCTACACTTGTGAAGAATGTGTACACAGTGTTTCCTTGTTAGCCTGCGCACGCGTCAGTTAGATGGTGTTATTATCTCATCTATCAACAGTCCTGGTCTATCATTCAATCTTGATGCTCTGTTTATTTTTACCCTGCGCTCGCTAACTTCCTCATAACATGCTTGACTAATATGCATTTCCTCTAAAAAGTGCCATGCAGTGCAGTGGAAAATTCCCCTCGAGCGGCAGCACAACAACGCCTTTGATAAGAGCCCAAAACAACATGCCTGTGTTTCTGCCAGCCATGAAGTGTTGACATGTCGTGACACGCAACCGCCGCTGCAGTCGTTACCCGTCGCGCTACTGTAGCATTCATGCAGAACGCCTCCCTTCTCCCAGAATGCAGTGCATGTTCAGACCTGTTTACTCTCAGTTGTCTTGTGCCTAGCATATATATATTCTGATGAAACTCGCTGTTTCCCTCAGGCCATCCAGAGAAGCGTGCAGACTAGCGGGAGAGCGCTCGATGTGGAGGTGGTCAACTACGACGGTCAGTGAACTCTTCATCTGTCCTGGTTAGCAGTGTTTACTCCCCAGCACATGACCCAGCTCTAACCCTGTGTGTGTGTGTGTGTAGGCCTCACTCCTCTGCACGTGGCGGTGCTGTCCCACAATGCAGCAGTGCAGGAGCAGTGTGTGTCTCAGAGTCCGGCTCTGCAGCAGAAGAGGAAGATGCTCAGCGAGTGTATCGGCACACTGATGCTCATGGGCGCCTCGCTGGAGACCAAGGTGAACACGCTTCAGTCACGCCTCCGTCATGCTAGTCACGCCTCAGTGCCGTCTGTGTTATGTCCCCGACTCACGCTGTCCCATGTTTCCCACAGGACCGTAAGAGTGGGCGCACCGCTGTACATATGGCTGCTGAAGAGGCTAACGTCGAGCTCCTGCGCCTGTTCCTGGATCAGCCCAGCTACTTAGCCATCATAAACGCAAAGGTTAGTGAGAGTGTTGTGTGGCTCTGGGCATCATGTGACCGCTCGCTGGGCATCATGTGACCGCTGTGTGATGTCATCGACAGGCGTTCAGCGGGAACACGGCGCTCCACATGGCTAGCGCTCTGCAGGGTCGCCAGGCTCAGGTAGAGGCGGTCCGCTTACTGATGAGACGAGGAGCCGATCCCAGCGCCAAGAACCTGGAGAACGAGCAGCCGGCCCAACTGGTGCCCGAGGGTCCACTGGGAGAACAGGTGAGAGAGCCGGGATCAGGCTTATATAATCAGTGTAATATAACTTCACTTCACTGGAGGAACGTTGATAAAACTGGTCTGGGCCGTTCAGTAGATGAGCCTCAGGCGCACTGCGTGACTCTAGTTTACACTCACCCTGTTCCTCCTCTTCTCCACAGTTTCCACTCACCCTGTTCCACAGTTTCCACTCACCCTGTTCCTCCTCTTCTCCACAGTTTCCACTCACCCTGTTCCTCCTCTTCTCCACCGTTTCCACTCACCCTGTTCCTCCTCTTCTCCACCGTTTACACTGACCCTGTTCCTCCTCTTCTCCACTCACCCTGTTCCTCCTCTTCTCCACCGTTTACACTCACACTGTCCCTCCTCTTCTCCACCGTTTACACTCACCCTGTTCCTCCTCTTCTCTACTCACCCTGTTCCTCCTCTTCTCCACCGTTTACACTCACCCTGTTCCTCCTCTTCTCCACTCACCCTGTTCCTCCTCTTCTCCACCCTGTTCCTCCTCTTCTCCACTCACCCTGTTCCTTCTCTTCTCCACTCACCCTGTTCCTTCTCTTCTCCACCCTGTTCCTCCTCTTCTCCACTCACCCTGTTCCTCCTCTTCTCCACTCACCCTGTTCCTCCTCTTCTCCACTCACCCTGTTCCTCCTCTTCTCCACTCACCCTGTTCCTCCTCTTCTCCACTCACCCTGTTCCTCCTCTTCTCCACTCACCCTGTTCCTCCTCTTCTCCACCCTGTTCCTCCTCTTCTCCACTCACCCTGTTCCTCCTCTTCTCCACTCACCCTGTTCCTCCTCTTCTCCAGTTTCACTCACCCTGTTCCTCCTCTTCTCCACTCACCGTTCCTCCTCTTCTCCACCCTGTTCCTCCTCTTCTCCGCTCACCCTGTTCCTCCTCTTCTCCGCTCACCCTGTTCCTCCTCTTCTCCAGTTTCCGCTCACCCTGTTCCTCCTCTTCTCCGCTCACCCTGTTCCTCCTCTTCTCCAGTTTACGCTCACCCTGTTCCTCCTCTTCTCCACTCACCCTGTTCCTCCTCTTCTCCGCTCACCCTGTTCCTCCTCTTCTCCAGTTTCCGCTCACCCTGTTCCTCCTCTTCTCCACTCACCCTGTTCCTCCTCTTCTCCGCTCACCCTGTTCCTCCTCTTCTCCACTCACCCTGTTCCTCCTCTTCTCCACCGTTTCAATTCACCCTGTTCCTCCTCTTCTCCACCGTTTATACTGACCCTGTTCCTCCTCTTCTCCACTCACCCTGTTCCTCCTCTTCTCCACTGTTTACACTCACACTGTTCCTCCTCTTCTCCACCCTGTTCCTCCTCTTCTCCACTCGCCCTGTTCCTCCTCTTCTCCACTCACCCTGTTCCTCCTCTTCTCCACCCTGTTCCTCCTCTTCTCCACTCACCCTGTTCCTCCTCTTATCCACTCACCCTGTTCCTCCTCTTATCCACTCACCCTGTTCCTCCTCTTCTCCACCCTGTTCCTCCTCTTCTCCACTCACCCTGTTCCTCCTCTTCTCCAGTTTCACTCACCCTGTTCCTCCTCTTCTCCACCCTGTTCCTCCTCTTCTCCGCTCACCCTGTTCCTCCTCTTCTCCAGTTTCCGCTCACCCTGTTCCTCCTCTTCTCCACTCACCCTGTTCCTCCTCTTCTCCACCGTTTCAATTCACCCTGTTCCTCCTCTTCTCCACCGTTTACACTGACCCTGTTCCTCCTCTTCTCCACTCACCCTGTTCCTCCTCTTCTCCACTGTTTACACTCACACTGTTCCTCCTCTTCTCCACCGTTTACACTCACCCTGTTCCTCCTCTTCTCCACTCACCCTTTTCCTCCTCTTCTCCACTCACCCTGTTCCTCCTCTTCTCCACTCACCCTGTTCCTCCTCTTCTCCACCCTGTTTCTCCTTCTCCACTCACCCTGTTCCTCCTCTTCTCCACCCTGTTCCTCCTCTTCTCCACAGTTTCACTCACCCTGTTCCTCCTTCTCCACCTGTTCCTCCTCTTCTCCACTCACCCTGTTCCTCCTCTTCTCCACAGTTTCACTCACCCTGTTCCTCCTTTTCTCCACTCACCCTGTTCCTCCTTTTCTCCACTCACCCTGTTCCTCCTCTTCTCAACAGGTGCGTCGGATCCTCAAAGGTAAAGGAGTGCAGTCCCGCTCCTGAACACCGACCCCTTCATCCCACAGGAATCGCTGTCAGTCAGGCAGTCCGGATCGTGTACAGAACCATTTGCCACTTCAGGCAGATGTCGGTTGTTTCTATGAAACAGTTTTATCATTGTTCACTACTGAGTAGTTGACGGCACAGGAAAGTGAGAGCAACAGTTCAGAGGATCTGCCTGGCAAGAGAAGAGGAATCCTTGTTATGAGGAGGTGATTCACAAGTAATAATAAAGAGAAAGAAAGTGAAGTCGTACCGTCAGATTCAGTGACTCGGTTAAACAGTGAATCTTCTTCTCTTGTTCAGTGCAGATCTGAAGTGTTGCATTTAGTGTGTAAAGGGTTGTAAACTATAATCTCCAAACAATATAACTATATGCGTATTGTTATTTTTACTTTCAAGGTTTGCATGTTAAACATTATCAACAGAGTCTATCAGAGATGGTAATCAGTAACTTTAAACCCGTTGGACCAGAACGTCCTTGATTGTTGACTCAAGGCGTGTTTCAACATGTCACTTTGGGACTTTCTTCCATTGATTATTAACTTTTTTGTGATTCTCTAGAAGTCCTCTAATTATTATCCTGGATAAATATTCAGATTATCAGTTTGATTCTAACTCTTATTCTCAGAATCAACAGTAACACCTGCATTAAAATATGGTTAATGGGGTTTCTTTATGACAGAGAGAGATAGCGTCAGTGCATTATAACATGATGTTTGTGTGTGTGGTGATGGGTTAGTGTTGTGTGTGTGTGTGTGTGTGTGGTGATGGGTTAGTGTTGTGTGTGTATTATGGCAGGAGTGGGTTTAGTGTTTCCCTGCAGGTCACTTGATATTCTGTAAGTTTGATTTGTCAACCGTAATTCGACCTTAAATAAAGTTTCATTTTCCTCTGTTCTCACGAGTGTTTCAGCTTTCAACACATTTCAGAACAAAAGAGCAGAAAACGGACCCAGACCAGGAAGTAATCGCACTGAATATGAGCAAAACAAGCATACATCTCAGCACGACTTACAGGAACTCATGGGAAAGACCATAGAAAGGCAGTGATAGTGCTAATATTCATCGTACCTGTGACGTTTACGGCACAGTATTCGCCTGTTGAAGCGTTTACCTGGGAAAGTCTCTGTCGTGTTCATCTGATAATAAACTGACCTTTAAATCACAATGACAAAATTCCACATTCATATACGTACAATAGACACACACGGAAGACACTGAAAATAGATGTGGAAAGTATATCCCAGGAGAATCCCCTCACTTATGCAAGTGTTATTTTTACTAGAGGGAAATAAATATGTCATTGTATAAGAAGGTTTCCTCATACTCGTGAGTCTGGTGAAACTCTACAGGACTTCTGGGAACGTCCTAATCAAATCATCAGCTTTAACCTCGACTTCTGCATTTCCTTCTACTATCACTTTTACAAAAACATGAAACCACAATATTCTCGCCGTTCAGCGAACCGCAGGTGTCCGTAACCCTTCCTCACACTGAACAACATTCAGCCTCAATAACTCTGGCTGTTTCAGGAGTAATATCTTAAATGATGTGAATGAGGTTACAAAAAAAACCTGATACAAGCCGGACAAATATTATTCAAATGAAGATCGTCTTCTGGGAATGTGAAGATCATAAACAGTTTCATTGGTCTGGGGGTTTTAAAGTCTGTTTAACCCCAGATTACGTTTCAACCACTGAACGAATGATTGCTCTTTCACCTGAATATTCTCCCTTCATGTCGACAGCAATGACCCGACAGCCGAACTCGATAATAATAAGGAACTTCACGCATCTCAAGCTCGGGTGTGTCTGTGAATGTGCTTTCGGTGTGATCCAGATAAACTGGTCATTCAAGTCTGATCGAGGATTTCAAGTAGTCGGATTTTAAACCATAGATTATTTTAAATGAACAATTTAATATTTCCACATTATATTTTTAGTGGTATTTTTATGTTGTACATTAAATAAAAGCCCCTGCCAGAATATAATTTCCTAGTCTAGTATGAGTGTCTCTCTTGTTTTCTTCTTCAGTGATTTTTAAATAAGCCTGAAAGAGACTTTAAAACAGTCTCATTTATAAAAGTCGAAGTCTAAACTGCTGGAGATCATTAAACTGAAGCCTTTGTACGGTTTCATACTCCGTTTACATCCTTCGGGCCGTTCGCTACATGAGTGTTTAGTGTATAATCTGATATATAACAGGACATCATCTGATATATGGACATAATCTAATATAAAACAGGACATAATCTGATATATGGACATAATCTGATATAAAACAGGACATAATCTGATATATGGACATAATCTGATATATGGACATAATCTGATATATGGACATAATCTGATATATGACAGGGCATCCAGCTCAGAACTACAAAACCGAGTTAAAAGTGTTCAGAAAACTACAGAACACGGGGATATGCGCGACCGACGGTGAGAGGTTTAAATAAAGGGTTTTGAGTGACTAATAATCAACATTTATGCTGATAAAAAATATTTATGTAATGTTATCCATGTTATATTTCATCTGCAACAACAACGTGAACTTTTATAAAGATCCGTTTTACCCATTCACTTTTAAATACATTGTTATGCATTAATATGCGGAGAGTCTCATGAAAGACCGCGACTGCAGATCAACGTGCTTCAGTTCTCTCCGAGACAGGAGAACACTACATTACATTAATTCTGGAGGATTTTATCTTTGACAAGATGATTGACAGGTCAGTTTAAGTGACAAAACTAGACTACATACTTTAGGTGGTGGTATTAGTGTTAATAGCATTAGTATAACTTGGTCGCAGCATCAGTTGTGCTGACAGTGGAACTCCCACTTCCTCCTGCAGGTGCTTCTACTTCCTGTCACATTCCCAGCACTGATGTGTCATCACACACACACACACACACACACACACACACACACACACACACAGTCTTTTTATAGATGATTTGACTAGAATATTCATTGACACACACACACACACACACACACACACAGTCTTTTTATAGATGATTTGACTAGAATATTCATTGACACACACACACACACACACACACACACACAAAACCAAACATTTGATTGGTCAAACAAAGATGTCACAAAGAGTTCATAATTCAGTTGATGGTTTATTCTGGCGTTTGTCATGTTTATACTTACACTAAGATGAAAGGAAGAAATATTACATTTCATGCAAGAATGGATAAGCGCATTAGTCTCATCCACTATCAGACGCTCTGACCTTTGACCCGGCGGTGGTTGAGGAATCTCTGCTGTTGCGCCTCAGAGAACGAGAGAACGAGTCGATGATGTTACACAAGATTGCAACAGAAACTCAGATGAAGTCCTTCTGAAAGTGAAAATGAACATCCGTGCAGACACAGGCGTAACTCTCGGCAACCACGCGGTTACGGCCCGGACCAATCAGGGGCCCGCGTGACTGGAGGACACTGATTGACAGCCGGGGCCCCATATTGCATTTTACTACTTTTAGTCTGATCACATTTTACTTTATCGCAAATTTGATTGAATAAATAATGCCAACAACATATTTTACTGATCACTAAATACATGTGTGAAACGAACAATGATTTTGGTGTAAGTTGTTTTGAATTGGGACTGGGGAATTTCCGGGTCACAGTTCTGATCCCGGATATGGTGAGAACATGCGTATTCCAGGAAAGCCCGGGAAAATGCTGCTATAATGTAAGTGAGCATCTTTTAATGGACCGAGGCCTCATGGGCATCAGTTTGGGTTAGAGAAGTGCTGGGGACAGACACGCATTCATTTTCTCTTTCGCACAGGTCATGTTTTCAAAGACGGTGTACAGCTTACTAATGTAAATAAATAAAAATGTATACAAAAATGTGATGATGATGTCCGACTTGTATTATGAAGAAAAAAGCCTTAAGATTTCAAAAAGCATTAGACATATGACCCACTATTCTGCTTCATAAGTACCATGTTGACAATATAACATGATGTGGTTTAATGTACCTAAACAATGATTACCAAATTTCTCTTCATATTGCTCCTCATAACCACTGAAAACTCTTTCTCTCTTCATATTGCTCCTCATAACCACTGAAAACTCTTTCTCTCTTCATATTGCTCCTCATAACCACTGAAAACTCTTTCTCTCTTCATATTGCTCCTCATAACCACTGAAAACTCTTTCTCTCTTCATATTGCTCCTCATAACCACTGAAAACTGTCTTTCTCTCTTCATATTGCTCCTCATAACCACTGAAAACTGTCTTTCTCTCTTCATATTGCTCCTCATAACCACTGAAAACTGTCTTTCTCTCTTCATATTGCTCCTCATAACAACTGAAAACTCTTTCTCTCTTCATATTGCTCCTCATAACCACTGAAAACTCTTTCTCTCTTCATATTGCTCCTCATAACCACTGAAAACTGTCTTTCTCTCTTCATATTGCTCCTCATAACCACTGAAAACTGTCTTTCTCTCTTCATATTAGCAGAGCGTGCAGCGCGTATTTTTTTCGCCGCCCATGTTAACAGATTAGAGCGTTCACACCGCACGCAGAGGCGGCGCGGCAGCGTGGAGCAGAAGCAGCAGTGCCGCGAT
This sequence comes from Leuciscus leuciscus, assembly GCF_965113295.1. NCBI lineage: Eukaryota > Metazoa > Chordata > Actinopteri > Cypriniformes > Leuciscidae > Leuciscus > Leuciscus leuciscus. The sequence continues at coordinate 114,943 of NC_138727.1, forward strand.
CGTTTCGGCGCCGAGTCTATTTTTGCTGCGCCGCTTACGCTGAATTAAAGTGTCAACGCATTGATCATGGCCAAAATACACCGCAGTTTTATCCAAAAAGTGCATTGATGATATCTATTGTGTTTTAAACAGTCAATCAAATGACCAACAGCAATTTAAAAAGAAAACAAATGTCCAAAAACAAACTTGTTGCCAGAACAATAAAAACAAAGATGAACCAAAAGTTATATGAAATTATTAATAAAATAAGCTTCTTGACAAGTCTTTTCTCTTAAATGTATTTGAAATCGAAATAAAGCAATGCCAACTTATCCATTATAGAGTAGGCCTACTCTGTCTGTACACACGCCGCAGTTCAGCCGCGCGTGACAAACGCTGCTAGTGTGACCCCTCATTTACACCGCACACGTCTGCAGCGCATTACGGCTGCGACACGGCTACCGGAGCTGATCGCGCCCATTCTAGTCAATGCTTGTGTTTACACCGGCCGCGACGCGGCGCGTTTCAGAAGCTTCCCAGAAGCGGCTCTCCGCGACGCTTCGCTAAATATAGGCGCCTAGTCTATTTTTGACGGACGCGCGTCCAAGTCGCACCGGGAATACAAAATAAAAGTAAAAAAACGTTGTCAAATTCAAAATAAACACCCTGTGCAAACTCCCAAACGTATTACACACCAATATCCTTGGAGTCTGTATGGTAGAAACTCAAAAATCAAGAAAAACCACGTCGGACAGGCGAATCACGTGGTCTCACGCATCCAGTCGCTCCGCTTCTGAAATGCTCCTGGTGTGAGTTGGCACGGCATGGAGGATGGAATAAAACCTTGTCGCAGACGTAATGCACCGCAGAGGTGTGCAGTGTAAATGAGGGGTAAATGAGGGGTTACGCTCTGCTCGCGTGCAGTGTGAAACCGGCGTAACTCTGTGGCACCGCATAACTATAGATGTGTTAAAAAATAATGAGAATATATATACATATATATCCGAGTCCTGATCGGGAGGTAACGTCCGATTCCGATCGAGTCTGAAAACACGTGATCGGGCCCGATTTCCGATCACGTGATCGGATCGGGACATCCCTACTCATAACCACTGAAAACTGTCTTTCTCTCTTCATATTGCTCCTCATAACCACTGAAAACTGTCTTTCTCTCTCATATTGCTCCTCATAACCACTTTCTCTCTTCATATTGCTCCTCATAACCACTGAAAACTGTCTTTCTCTCTTCATATTGCTCCTCATAACCACTGAAAACTGTCTTTCTCTCTTCATATTGCTCCTCATAACCACTGAAAACGTACTCGGTTACTAACGTAACCTCGGTTCTCTCTAGAAGAGGGAACGAGTACTTGCGTAAGAAAATCTTACGCTAGGGGAAAACCTCTTTTCCTCGAGATATTGAAGCCAAAAATTATCCTTAATTTTGCAATAATGTAAAACGCATTGCAGCAGCATGCAGACATGGGCGAGACAGCTCGCGCGCCCATTGGCTGCTCTGCGGCAACTGCACCAGCCTATCGATAGAGGCTCCTCATGACGTCAGAACCAATGAGGGCGCTTCGCGCCCATTACGTCATGTCCCGCCGAAGTCGGGTGGGGCCAGGGCTATAAATACGGCCCAGAGAGGCTGGTTTGGTCAGTTTTTCATCGCTGAAGCGAATCAGAACATGACGCATGCACGGCAAGATACGCAAGTACTCGTTCCCTCTTCTAGAGAGAACCGAGGTTACGTTAGTAACCGAGTACGTTCTCTTACGAGAGGTCTCTCGTACTTGCGTAAGAAAATCTTACGCTAGGGGAACACAATGTAAAACGCCGTGCGTGCTTGAGACATAGCACTAAAGTCCCAGGGGCAGGTGCCCAGGGCTCATACAGTGCCTAATCACAAGGGACTCACAGGGAATCCGGGAAGAGGGGCTAGAATAGCATCATTCCTGTAATATAAAACTCTGATAAGAGCATATTATATCAAGTGTTCCACACAGCCAGGGCGAACTTGGCCTGGACTGATAAATAAGGGGGACTTACACACTGCCCACAGAAGTATATAGGCGATCAGTGATCGACGCTCTAGCAGTTTCAGCATCCCGAGTCGATAGCATCGAGCGGGCAGTACTGAAAAATTAAACCGAGAGCAACTTAGCTTGTAAAGCGGGAACCTCGAGGTTATAAAACCTTATAAATGTAGACGGGGAGGCCCAGCCTGCCGCCATACAGATATCTTGCAAGGCAATCCCACTGGACCAAGCCCACGACGAGGCCATGCCTCTTGTGGAGTGCGCTTTGACACCTATCGGGCATTGCAGGCCCCTGGATGTGTAAGCTAGCGCAATAGCATCCACTATCCATCTGGATAGACTCTGTTTTGACGCAGCTAGTCCCTTAGAACGTCCGCTGAACAAAACGAAGAGCTGCTCCGTCTGTCTGAAAACAGATGAGCGAGACACATATGCCCTTAACGCCCTGACCGGGCAAAGGAAGCCTGCGTCACCTTCCTCTTCAGATACCGGCAGGGCCGACAGGGAGATAACCTGTGCCCTAAACGGTGTATTGAGGGATTTTGGAACGTATCCGTGCTTTGGTTTGAGTATGACTCTCGAGTCATTAGGTCCAAACTCCATACACGTCGCGCTCACTGAGAGCGCTTGCAGATCCCCTATGCGCTTCACTGAAGCGAGAGCCAGAAGAAACACTGTTTTGAAAGACAAGAGTTTCAGGTCTATTGACTGTATTGGCTCGAATGGGGCACCTTTCATGGCTTCCAGAACCGTGGAGAGGTCCCAAACGGGAACTGAGGGAGGTCTGGGAGGGTTCAGCCTCTTAGCTCCTCTAAGGAAGCGAATGACCAGATCGTTCCTTCCTAGTGACTGGCCGAGCGGTGGTTCAGCGAACGCTGCTATGGCCGCCACATAAACTTTGAGCGTGGATGGGGTTCTACCCTTATCCAGCAGCTCTTGTAAAAAAGAGAGGATCTCCGTCACCCCACAGCATGAGGGCGGAGTACCACTCGCTGCACACCAGCTAGTGAACACAGACCATTTTGAGGCATAGAGCCGCCTAGTGGATGGGGCTCTAGCCTGTGTGATCGTGTTTAACACTCCCGCTGGGAGGTTAACGGGTACCCGTTGATGGCCCACACGTGCAGGGACCAACGCTCCGGGTAAGGATGCAAGATCGAGCCGTTCGCCTGTGTGAGGAGATCCCTCCTCACCGGTATCGGCCACGGGGCGGTACTCGTCAGCTGCATCAGGACTGGAAACCAGGCTTGGTTTGTCCAGAATGGGGCGACGAGCAGCACTGGGCATCCGCTCTCCCTGATTCGCTCTAACACCTGGGGTAGGAGCGTGACAGGGGGAAACGCATAGAGCGGGCAGCGGGGCCAGACGTGAGCCAGCGCGTCCCTGCTCTTGGAGAAAAATTCTTGGCAATGAGCGTTCTCTTGAGACGCAAATAGGTCTATTTTCGCTCTGCCAAACGTCTTCCACAGCAGTTCGACTGTCTGCGGGTGCAAAGACCATTCTCCTGCCGGAATATTGTTTCTGGACAGTCTGTCTGGCCCCACATTCAGAAGGCCGGGCACATGCGCTGCCCTGAGCGAGCGCAGATTGTGCTGAGCCCAGATCAGGAGGCGTTCCGTCAGCCTGTGAAGGATTCTGGATCTGATACCTCCCTGGTGATTTATGTAAGCCACCACTGACATGTTGTCCGAACGGACCAAGACGTGGTGTCTTTTTATATGGGGACAAAAACGCCTCAGCGCGTTGTCGACTGCCATCATTTCCAGGCAGTTTATATGCAGAAGCTTTTCCCGTTCCGACCACTGGCCGAATAACGGTCTGCCCTCGAGCAGCGCTCCCCATCCCGAGGTTGAGGCGTCCGTAGACACCACCTTCACACTCGAGGAAGTCCCCAGGCTTACACCTAACCGGTACCAGTCGGTCACTGTCCAAGGTTCAGAGCTGCAACGCATTTCTGATCGACCTTGAGGAGCGCGAGACCGGAGGTCCAAGCTCTGCGCGGCGCGCGCGCTTTCAGCCAGTACTGCAGCGGGCGCATGCGAAGCAGACCCAGCTGAAGCACTGAGGATGCTGAAGCCATGAGACCCAGCATCCTCTGAAACTTTTTGAGCGGGACCAAAGCGTTGTGGCGAAAAATCTCTGTCATGCGCTGAATACTTAGTCTGCGCTGCGGCGACAGCTGTGCTGTCATAGACAGCGAGTCCAAATCTGTGCCCAGAAAGGATATTTTCTGACTGGGAGACAGCGAACTCTTCGTCCAATTGACTGTGAGACCCAAATTCTCGAGGTGATCGAGTAATACGGTCCTGTGTTCTATGAGCTCCGACTGTGATCGAGCTAGAACCAGCCAATCGTCCAGATAATTCAGCACTCGTATGCCTCGCAGCCTGAGGGGTGCGAGCGCTGCATCCATGCACATCGTGAATACGCGAGGTGCCAGGGATAGGCCAAATGGCAGGACTGTGTACTGATATGCCTGACCCTCGAAGGCGAATCTCAAAAATCGCCTGTGACGTGACGCTACTTGTATTTGGAAATAAGCGTCTTTCAGATCTATCGACATGAACCAGTCCCCTTGGCAAATTTGCGAGAGGATTTTCTTGGTCGTGAGCATTCTGAACCGTCGTTTCAGAAGTGCTTTGTTTAGCCGTCTTAGATCTAGAATGGGTCTGAGACCCCCGTCTTTCTTGGGTACCAGAAAATATCTGCTGTACATGCCCCCTTCGCTCTGAGCTTGTGATAAGGGTTCTATAGCCCCTTTGCTCAGTAGCTTCGCTATTTCGGCTCGAAGTAGGTGTGCTACTTCCTTTTTCACAGTAGTTTCGATTCGCGCCGCTTTGCGTTGCGGGCGTCGACCGAACTGTAGCGAATAGCCTCTTTCTATAATGTTCAGCACCCACTCTGAGACCCCGGGGAGCTCTGCCCACGCTTTCGCGTGAGTGGCTAGGGGTGGAATGATATCTGGGCTCTGGCCGCGATCTAGTGGCGAGCGGAGAGCAACAGTGTGCTGTAACATGAGCGCCGCGTTTGCAGCATGCGAGACTGGGGGCGCGCTGATCACAGCGAGCGGTCTGCCCGCGCTCAGTTCTCCTGCAGCTGTGTGCTGGGGGAGAGCGAGCGTGGTGAGCCCCGTGGGGTTTAATATGTCTGTGAGCGAATGAGGGCGCGGGACAACGGGCCCATGCATAACGCTGAGAACACCGTCTGTTTGTGCAGACTGTATGTGCGTTGGTTTCGTTTTTACAGAAACCGTGAGACATGTAGCGTGTAGTGTTTGCGGGCACTGGGGCGTGGGCACAATCACTACATTTGGTGCACAACCGACATGAGTCGGTTTTATTTGTGCGGGCCGTGTGTGGCGGGCCGTGTCTGTGTGTAGGAATGGGCACTGGGCAGTGGGCATGTTTACTACACTCATAACACCATCGGCCGTGGCCGGAATACCAGAAAATACACTCTTTTTGGGATTTATCTGGGTCGCCGTAAAAACGGCGTTTGTGTGCAGGCAAGCGGGCTGTACTGCCGACTTGTTTACTGCGAAATACGCTGGAACAGTCGCAATTACTGGAACTGAGCGAGCGAAAATTTTCGGTGGAAGTTCGGCCGCAGCGGGACTTGAACACCGTCGCTTCCGTAGGCTGGCTAGGAAGACTTAGAGGCCTCGGGCTTTACCTCAATCCTCGGCCGTGGCCCACGCGGCGGGGGGCGGCGGAGCGAGAGCGCGGTCTCTGATCCTTGGGCTGACGGCGCTGTGGGGCGGCGGCAGCTGGGGGTTGCGGCTGAGAGCTGCGAGCAGACGGCTGTTTTGAGCGACCGTGCAGGGTTTTGAGCGGTGTAAGCGCGACCGTGCAGGGCTGAGGTAGTACGGCAGGCTTTAGATGGCAGCGCCGTCTTAGCGCGCCGTCCAGCAGAGGGCGGGCAAAGATGGGCGGCTACCGCTTCCTCGACGGGAGGAAGAGAGTGGTACCCTTTGTCCTTAGCACCGTCGACTACGGAGAATGCTGCGGACACGGGAGCACGCACTCTGGCTGAAAAGGGGGCGCTCCAAGACTTAGCTACCTCTTCATGAAGCTCAGGAAGGAAGGGAGCTGGTCTTGAAGGATTTGAAGCACGTTCCCTTTGTAGAAAACAGCCGTCCAGGCGGTTGAGTGCAGGCTGTTGGGGCGTCGACCACTCAAGGCCGAGGCTCTCGACGGCCTGCTCGAGCAGACGCATCAGCTCCGCCTCGATGCTAGCTCTTTTCCCAGAGGGCCGGTGAGAGGGTGGTGCGAGGTCCGCGGAGCTCGACCAGTCCTCACTGCCCGACGCCAGGATAGAGCAACTGTCGTCCTCCACTCGTAAAACTTCCTCATAGTTCTCAATGGCGGACGCGGCGGCAGACGGCGGCCGCTGACCGGCGGTGAGAGACTCGGGTGAAGCAGGCGGCGAAGCTGGCGGGCGCACCGGCGAGCTTTCGCGGGATGGAGGAGGTTCAGGGACCCGCTGAGCGCGGCGCTTTTTACGGCGCGGCAGCTCGGCGGGCGAAGGCGCGGGCGCAGCTTTGCGGAAGAATGCTCGGCGAGTCCGCAGAGTCACCAAAGGCATTAAATCGCAGTGTGGGCAGCCGCCCTCGTCGGGCAAGAGCCGCAGGAAGAACGAGGCATCTTGAAAAAGACGCTCGTGCTCTTTTAGAAGGAGAATGTGCGTGTCGCAGCGGCGAACACACACACACAGCAATGAAAGGATATAGTACGCCGCGTCAGCAGCGTCAGCAGAAACGGCGACTGAAGGCGGCGAGATGTCGACCAGCTGCTTCAGATGCACTAATCCCGCTGGGTGCTTGGCTCAGACGGCGTGGCTTCCTCTCGGGATCCAGCGATGCGAAGTCCGCTGAAGAGATGAAAAACTGACCAAACCAGCCTCTCTGGGCCGTATTTATAGCCCTGGCCCCACCCGACTTCGGCGGGACATGACGTAATGGGCGCGAAGCACCCTCATTGGTTCTGACGTCATGAGGAGCCTCTATCGATAGGCTGGTGCAGTTGCCGCAGAGCAGCCAATGGGCGCGCGAGCTGTCTCGCCCATGTCTGCATGCTGCTGCAATGCGTTTTACATTATTGCAAAATTAAGGATAATTTTTGGCTTCAATATCTCGAGGAAAAGAGGTTTTCCCCTAGCGTAAGATTTTCTTACGCAAGTACGAGAGACCTCTCGTATGAGAACTGTCTTTCTCTCTTCATATTGCTCCTCATAACCACTGAAAACTCTTTCTCTCTTCATATTGCTCCTCATAACCACTGAAAACTGTCTTTCTCTCTCATGTTGCTCCTCATAACCACTTTCTCTCTTCATATTGCTCCTCATAACCACTGAAAACTGTCTTTCTCTCTTCATATTGCTCCTCATAACCACTGAAAACTGTCTTTCTCTCTTCATATTGCTCCTCATAACCACTGAAAACTGTCTTTCTCTCTTCATATTGCTCCTCATAACCACTGAAAACTGTCTTTCTCTCTTCATATTGCTCCTCATAACCACTGAAAACTGTCTTTCTCTCTTCATATTGCTCCTCATAACCACTGAAAACTGTCTTTCTCTCTTCATATTGCTCCTCATAACCACTGAAAACTCTTTCTCTCTTCATATTGCTCCTCATAACCACTGAAAACTGTCTTTCTCTCTTCATATTGCTCCTCATAACCACTGAAAACTGTCTTTCTCTCTCATATTTCTCCTCATAACCACTTTCTCTCTTCATATTGCTCCTCATAACCACTGAAAACTGTCTTTCTCTCTTCATATTGCTCCTCATAACCACTGAAAACTGTCTTTCTCTCTTCATATTGCTCCTCATAACCACTGAAAACTGTCTTTCTCTCTTCATATTGCTCCTCATAACCACTGAAAACTCTTTCTCTCTTCATATTGCTCCTCATAACCACTGAAAACTGTCTTTCTCTCTTCATATTGCTCCTCATAACCACTGAAAACTGTCTTTCTCTCTCATATTGCTCCTCATAACCACTTTCTCTCTTCATATTGCTCCTCATAACCACTGAAAACTGTCTTTCTCTCTTCATATTGCTCCTCATAACCACTGAAAACTGTCTTTCTCTCTTCATATTGCTCCTCATAACCACTGAAAACTGTCTTTCTCTCTTCATATTGCTCCTCATAACCACTGAAAACTGTCTTTCTCTCTTCATATTGCTCCTCATAAGCACTGAAAACTGTCTTTCTCTCTTCATATTGCACCTCATAACCACTGAAAACTGTCTTTCTCTCTTCATATTGCTCCTCATAACCACTGAAAACTGTCTTTCTCTCTTCATATTGCTCCTCATAAGCACTGAAAACTCTTTCTCTCTTCACATTGCTCCTCATAACCACTGAAAACTGTCTTTCTCTCTTCATATTGCTCCTCATAACCACTGAAAACTGTCTTTCTCTCTCATATTGCTCCTCATAACCACTGAAAACTGTCTTTCTCTCTTCATATTGCTCCTCATAACCACTGAAAACTGTCTTTCTCTCTTCATATTGCTCCTCATAACCACTGAAAAGTGTCTTTCTCTCTTCATATTGCTCCTCATAACCACTGAAAAGTGTCTTTCTCTCTTCATATTGCTCCTCATAACCACTGAAAACTGTTTTTCTCTCTTCATATTGCTCCTCATAACCACTGAAAACTGTCTTTCTCTCTTCATATTGCTCCTCATAACCACTGAAAACTGTCTTTCTCTCTTCATATTGCTCCTCATAACCACTGAAAACTGTCTTTCTCTCTTCATATTGCTCCTCATAACCACTGAAAACTCTTTCTCTCTTCATATTGCTCCTCATAACCACTGAAAACTGTCTTTCTCTCTTCATATTGCTCCTCATAACCACTGAAAACTGTCTTTCTCTCTCATATTGCTCCTCATAACCACTTTCTCTCTTCATATTGCTCCTCATAACCACTGAAAACTGTCTTTCTCTCTTCATATTGCTCCTCATAACCACTGAAAACTGTCTTTCTCTCTTCATATTGCTCCTCATAACCACTGAAAACTGTCTTTCTCTCTTCATATTGCTCCTCATAACCACTGAAAACTGTCTTTCTCTCTTCATATTGCTCCTCATAACAACTGAAAACTGTCTTTCTCTCTCATATTGCTCCTCATAACCACTGAAAACTGTCTTTCTCTCTTCATATTGCTCCTCATAACCACTGAAAACTGTCTTTCTCTCTTCATATTGCTCCTCATAACCACTGAAAACTGTCTTTCTCTCTTCATATTGCTCCTCATAACAACTGAAAACTGTCTTTCTCTCTCATATTGCTCCTCATAACCACTGAAAACTGTCTTTCTCTCTTCATATTGCTCCTCATAACAACTGAAAACTGTCTTTCTCTCTTCATATTGCTCCTCATAACCACTGAAAACTGTCTTTCTCTCTTCATATTGCTCCTCATAACCACTGAAAACTGTCTTTCTCTCTCATATTGCTCCTCATAACCACTTTCTCTCTTCATATTGCTCCTCATAACCACTGAAAACTGTCTTTCTCTCTTCATATTGCTCCTCATAACCACTGAAAACTGTCTTTCTCTCTTCATATTGCTCCTCATAACCACTGAAAACTGTCTTTCTCTCTTCATATTGCTCCTCATAACCACTGAAAACTCTTTCTCTCTTCATATTGCTCCTCATAACCACTGAAAACTGTCTTTCTCTCTCATATTGCTCCTCATAACCACTTTCTCTCTTCATATTGCTCCTCATAACCACTGAAAACTGTCTTTCTCTCTTCATATTGCTCCTCATAACCACTGAAAACTGTCTTTCTCTCTTCATATTGCTCCTCATAACCACTGAAAACTGTCTTTCTCTCTTCATATTGCTCCTCATAACCACTGAAAACTGTCTTTCTCTCTTCATATTGCTCCTCATAACCACTGAAAACTGTCTTTCTCTCTTCATATTGCTCCTCATAACCACTGAAAACTGTCTTTCTCTCTTCATATTGCTCCTCATAACCACTGAAAACTGTCTTTCTCTCTTCATATTGCTCCTCATAAGCACTGAAAACTCTTTCTCTCTTCATATTGCTCCTCATAACCACTGAAAACTGTCTTTCTCTCTCATATTGCTCCTCATAACCACTGAAAACTGTCTTTCTCTCTTCATATTGCTCCTCATAAGCACTGAAAACTCTTTCTCTCTTCATATTGCTCCTCATAACCACTGAAAACTGTCTTTCTCTCTCATATTGCTCCTCATAACCACTGAAAAGTGTCTTTCTCTCTTCATATTGCTCCTCATAACCACTGAAAAGTGTCTTTCTTTCTTCATATTGCTCCTCATAACCACTGAAAACTGTCTTTCTCTCTTCATATTGCTCCTCATAACCACTGAAAACTGTCTTTCTCTCTTCATATTGCTCCTCATAACCACTGAAAACTGTCTTTCTCTCTCATATTGCTCCTCATAACCACTGAAAACTGTCTTTCTCTCTTCATATTGCTCCTCATAACCACTGAAAACTGTCTTTCTCTCTCATATTGCTCCTCATAACCACTTTCTCTCTTCATATTGCTCCTCATAACCACTGAAAACTGTCTTTCTCTCTTCATATTGCTCCTCATAACCACTGAAAACTGTCTTTCTCTCTTCATATTGCTCCTCATAACCACTGAAAACTCTTTCTCTCTTCATATTGCTCCTCATAACCACTGAAAACTGTCTTTCTCTCTCATATTGCTCCTCATAACCACTTTCTCTCTTCATATTGCTCCTCATAACCACTGAAAACTGTCTTTCTCTCTTCATATTGCTCCTCATAACCACTGAAAACTGTCTTTCTCTCTTCATATTGCTCCTCATAACCACTGAAAACTGTCTTTCTCTCTTCATATTGCTCCTCATAACCACTGAAAACTGTCTTTCTCTCTTCATATTGCTCCTCATAAGCACTGAAAACTCTTTCTCTCTTCATATTGCTCCTCATAACCACTGAAAACTCTTTCTCTCTCATATTGCTCCTCATAACCACTGAAAACTGTCTTTCTCTCTTCATATTGCTCCTCATAAGCACTGAAAACTCTTTCTCTCTTCATATTGCTCCTCATAACCACTGAAAACTGTCTTTCTCTCTCATATTGCTCCTCATAACCACTGAAAACTGTCTTTCTCTCTTCATATTGCTCCTCATAACCACTGAAAACTGTCTTTCTCTCTTCATATTGCTCCTCATAACCACTGAAAACTGTCTTTCTCTCTCATATTGCTCCTCATAACCACTGAAAACTGTCTTTCTCTCTTCATATTGCTCCTCATAACCACTGAAAAGTGTCTTTCTCTCTTCATATTGCTCCTCATAACCACTGAAAAGTGTCTTTCTCTCTTCATATTGCTCCTCATAACCACTGAAAACTGTCTTTCTCTCTTCATATTGCTCCTCATAACCACTGAAAACTGTCTTTCTCTCTTCATATTGCTCCTCATAACCACTGAAAACTGTCTTTCTCTCTCATATTGCTCCTCATAACCACTGAAAACTGTCTTTCTCTCTTCATATTGCTCCTCATAACCACTGAAAACTGTCTTTCTCTCTCATATTGCTCCTCATAACCACTGAAAACTGTCTTTCTCTCTTCATATTGCTCCTCATAACCACTGAAAACTGTCAAAAAATCTAAAAAAAGTGGTACAAAATGACTCATGACGAAATCTGGTGGGTACGTGTACGCTATGCTAGGCCTATGTGTGTGTAGTTATAGCAGTGAGTACCAATGTGTAATGGTGCGCATTCACCAGTGTTTAGCTGTTTGTTGTTGTGCGCGTAGGCTACTCCTGATTTAGTCAGTCATCTCATCTCTTATGTGCTGTGTCTCTATGATCCTATCCTGTCCTACTCATGCTAGCGTAATCGTGGACATCGCGTCATCACGTCCTGTAGTGGAGACTCACTAATCCTGCATAAGGGCCCGGTGTCGGCTCGTTACGCCACTGCGCAGATGCAGACAATCACACTGTTCATATCTATCACACAGATCATATCTATCACACTGTTCATATCTAACACACAGATCATATCTATCACACTGTTCATATCTATCACACTGTTCATATCTATCACACTGTTCATATCTAACACACAGATCATATCTAACACACAGATCATATCTAACACACAGATCATATCTATCACACTGTTCATATCTAACACACAGATCATATCTATCACACTGTTCATATCTATCACACTGTTCATATCTATCACACTGTTCATATCTAACACACAGATCATATCTATCACACTGTTCATATCTAACACACAGATCATATCTATCACACTGTTCATATCTATCACACAGATCATATCTATCACACTGTTCATATCTAACACACAGATCATATCTATCACACTGTTCATATCTAACACACAGATCATATCTATCACACTGTTCATATCTATCACACTGTTCATATCTATCACACTGTTCATATCTATCACACTGTTCATATCTAACACACAGATCATATCTATCACACTGTTCATATCTAACACACAGATCATATCTATCACACTGTTCATATCTAACACACAGATCATATCTATCACACTGTTCATATCTATCACACTGTTCATATCTATCACACTGTTCATATCTAACACACAGATCATATCTATCACACTGTTCATATCTAACACACAGATCATATCTATCACACTGTTCATATCTATCACACTGTTCATATCTATCACACTGTTCATATCTAACACACAGATCATATCTATCACACTGTTCATATCTAACACACAGATCATATCTATCACACTGTTCATATCTATCACACAGATCATATCTATCACACTGTTCATATCTAACACACAGATCATATCTATCACACTGTTCATATCTAACACACAGATCATATCTATCACACTGTTCATATCTAACACACAGATCATATCTATCACACTGTTCATATCTATCACACAGATCATATCTATCACACTGTTCATATCTAACACACAGATCATATCTATCACACTGTTCATATCTAACACACAGATCATATCTATCACACTGTTCATATCTAACACACAGATCATATCTATCACACTGTTCATATCTATCACACTGTTCATATCTATCACACTGTTCATATCTAACACACAGATCATATCTATCACACTGTTCATATCTATCACACTGTTCATATCTATCACACTGTTCATATCTAACACACAGATCATATCTATCACACTGTTCATATCTATCACACAGATCATATCTATCACACTGTTCATATCTAACACACAGATCATATCTATCACACTGTTCACATCTATCACTCAGATCATATCTATCACACTGTTCATATCTAACACACAGATCATATCTATCACACTGTTCATATCTAACACACAGATCATATCTATCACACTGTTCATATATCTATCACACTGTTCATATCTATCACACTGTTCATATCTAACACACAGATCATATCTATCACACTGTTCATATCTATCACACAGATCATATCTATCACACTGTTCATATCTAACACACAGATCATATCTATCACACAGATCATATCTATCACACTGTTCATATCTAACACACAGATCATATCTATCACACTGTTCATATCTAACACACAGATCATATCTATCACACAGTCACATGGAGCCGTTCAGTCGGAGAGTTTCACACGGAAGTCAATCAGAAGCTCATCTCACACACGTCACGCGTCTCTATCAGTGAATAGTGTGCGACTGTAATCAACAAATCAGTTTTACTCCAAAAGAAAAGTCCCACTGTTTCCCTTTTCAGCAAAACTATACGAGTGTTACAGAAACATCTGGGAGAGTCGACGTGTCTCAGCACGTCAGTGACGTCACTAACCCTTCGTTCTTCATCAGATTATTCTGTAACCGGCCTTACAAACTCTCACTACGGAGAACCTGATTCATTTACATGTTCCTGGATCAACATTACCTTCAGATTTGAGGGACAGGTGTAGAGAAGCAGGGTGTGTGTGTCATTATCAGTTACTCAGAGTTTCCCAGCAGAAACCGATGAAAATATGAACACATTCACTGCATCTGAATACTCACATAAAATAAGCATCAGGATTAACAATGAGAAAAAGACAAACAACACAACTGATCAAACATCACTGATCATCATTTATCTGATTCTGTCAGTCTGAAACATGATCACAATCACTCCATTATACTTCCATTATAATCATCACACACATAATGATGAAGAAGACGGCCTAGGATACACATTTGTAATTTAATTTATACCTGAACCTACAGTAAATTAATAATATAAACTTCCATATATGTCTTCACTAAAGTTAAACCTAATTTTTTCTTTTATCCATCAAATTAATACAGTCTGATTGTGTTCAAACACATTTAAATGATGTGAAACGTTGAATTCCTCTCTATCTTTCTCTACAAAAGAGTACATGCACTGTGTGAACTATTATCGCACTTATAAGCTATGAAAAGTTTGCATTAAACTTTATTGTTAAACTCTTGCTGTGTTCGAAATCGCTCCCTATCCCTCATTCACTGTTCCCTACATTCCTCCACTAATATAGTGCACATGAAGGAGTGAGTGGACTAATATAGTGCACATGAAGGAGTGAGTGACAGCGAGTGAGTGGACTAATATAGTGCACATGAAGGAGTGAGTGGACTAATATAGTGCACATGAAGGAGTGAGTGACAGCGAGTTAGTGGACTAATATAGTGCACATGAAGGAGTGAGTGGACTAATATAGTGCACATGAAGGAGTGAGTGACAGCGAGTGAGTGGACTAATATAGTGCACATGAAGGAGTGAGTGGACTAATATAGTGCACATGAAGGAGTGAGTGACAGCGAGTGAGTGGACTAATATAGTGCACATGAAGGAGTGAGTGGACTAATATAGTGCACATGAAGGAGTGAGTGACAGCGAGTTAGTGGACTAATAAAGTGCACATGAAGGAGTGAGTGGACTAATATAGTGCACATGAAGGAGTGAGTGACAGCGAGTGAGTGGACTAATATAGTGCACATGAAGGAGTGAGTGACAGCGAGTGAGTGGACTAATATAGTGCACATGAAGGAGTGAGTGGACTAATATAGTGCACATGAAGGAGTGAGTGACAGCGAGTGAGTGGACTAATATAGTGCACATGAAGGAGTGAGTGGACTAATATAGTGCACATGAAGGAGTGAGTGACAGCGAGTGAGTTGTTCACAACATTCACAGCTGTTGTGCGGTGCAGTGTGGGATTGAATGAGACGAGTGCACTGAAACATGATCACAATCACTCCATTATACTTCCATTATAATCATCACACACATAATGATGAAGAAGACGGCCTAGGATACACATTTGTAATTTAATTTATACCTGAACCTACAGTAAATTAATAATATAAACTTCCATATATGTCTTCACTAAAGTTAAACCTAATTTTTTCTTTTATCCATCAAATTAATACAGTCTGATTGTGTTCAAACACATTTAAATGATGTGAAACGTTGAATTCCTCTCTATCTTTCTCTACAAAAGAGTACATGCACTGTGTGAACTATTATCGCACTTATAAGCTATGAAAAGTTTGCATTAAACTTTATTGTTAAACTCTTGCTGTGTTCGAAATCGCTCCCTATCCCTCATTCACTGTTCCCTACATTCCTCCACTAATATAGTGCACATGAAGGAGTGAGTGGACTAATATAGTGCACATGAAGGAGTGAGTGACAGCGAGTGAGTGGACTAATATAGTGCACATGAAGGAGTGAGTGGACTAATATAGTGCACATGAAGGAGTGAGTGACAGCGAGTTAGTGGACTAATATAGTGCACATGAAGGAGTGAGTGGACTAATATAGTGCACATGAAGGAGTGAGTGACAGCGAGTGAGTGGACTAATATAGTGCACATGAAGGAGTGAGTGGACTAATATAGTGCACATGAAGGAGTGAGTGACAGCGAGTGAGTGGACTAATATAGTGCACATGAAGGAGTGAGTGGACTAATATAGTGCACATGAAGGAGTGAGTGACAGCGAGTTAGTGGACTAATAAAGTGCACATGAAGGAGTGAGTGGACTAATATAGTGCACATGAAGGAGTGAGTGACAGCGAGTGAGTGGACTAATATAGTGCACATGAAGGAGTGAGTGACAGCGAGTGAGTGGACTAATATAGTGCACATGAAGGAGTGAGTGGACTAATATAGTGCACATGAAGGAGTGAGTGACAGCGAGTGAGTGGACTAATATAGTGCACATGAAGGAGTGAGTGGACTAATATAGTGCACATGAAGGAGTGAGTGACAGCGAGTGAGTTGTTCACAACATTCACAGCTGTTGTGCGGTGCAGTGTGGGATTGAATGAGACGAGTGCACTCACTGTGATTTCAGACACCACTACATGGCTGTCCTCTCGAATAGTGCCCTGTATAAGGGTTATAGGGGGCGATTTCGGAATCAGCTTGTGTTTTCTCTGCTGTTCACTCTAGTTCTGTCTCCCTCTGCTGGCGCTCAGTGTAACTGCAGCTGTCGTGCTGTTTCGCGGCTTTCCGGCAGTGTGGCACGAGCCCGCGCGAGTCGCTTTCCGGCAGTGTGGCACGAGCTCGCGCGAGTCGCTTTCCGGCAGTGTGGCATTGCTGGAAGAAGATGAGGAGGAAGATGTCTGAATCTCATGCCGAGGCGGGAAACGAGATGCCGAACAACAAAAAACTGAAATTAAGCAGCGACGAAAACAGCAACCCCGACCTGTCCGGAGACGATAATGTAGGTTTATTGAAAGTGTGTGTTTGGGAGTTAAGTGGAGGTTCTCTTTGTCTGTTATCGTGTGTTCATCATTAGCGCAAGATAATCACCCTCGTTTATTAGCATGATTTAGTGTGTTCAGAGTTGTGATGTTATTGTCAAGAATAACATCTGTATAATCTGACTGGCTTCGGTTATGTGTGAATGACGAACCTGCAGTCAGTCTTACTATTAATACTCATTATTATAATAATAATAATAATAATAATTAATAACAACAAAGCCTGATCGGTCTCTGTGAAGTGTGTTTGTGTGAACAGCTTTGTTTCTGTATTATATTCACTTGCATGTTTTCCCACTGTGTCTCCATCTTTCCCGATCCTCTGTGTGATTCCCGTACCTCTGTGATTCCCGATCCCTGTTTGATTCCCGATCCTCTGTGTGATTCCCGTTTCTCTGTGTGATTCCTGATCCCTGTGTGATTCCCGATCCTCTGTGTGATTCCCGTTTCTCTGTGTGATTCCCGTTTCTCTGTGTGATTCCCGATCCCTGTTTGATTCCCGATCCTCTGTGTGATTCCCGTTTCTCTGTGTGATTCCTGATCCCTGTGTGTTTCCTGATCCCTGTGTGATTCCCGATCCTCTGTGTGATTCCCGTTTCTCTGTGTGATTCCCGATCCCTGTTTGATTCCCGATCCTCTGTGTGATTCCCGTTTCTCTGTGTGATTCCTGATCCCTGTGTGTTTCCTGATCCCTGTGTGATTCCCGTTCCTCTGTGTGATTCCCGATCCCTGTTTGATTCCCGATCCTCTGTGTGATTCCCGTTCCTCTGTGTGATTCCTGATCCCTGTGTGATTCCCGATCCTCTGTGTGATTCCCGTTCCTCTGTGTGATTCCTGATCCCTGTGTGATTCCCGATCCTCTGTGTGATTCCTGATCCCTGTGTGTTTCCTGATCCTCTGTGTGATTCCCGATCCCTGTATGATTCCCAGGATGATGCGATCAGTGTGGAGAGCGGACCCAACACAGAGCGGCCGGACACTCCGACCAACACGGCTAATGCCCCGGGCAGGAAGAGCTGGGGCAAGGGCAAGTGGAAGTCCAAGAAATGCAAATACTCTTTCAAGTGTGTCAACAGTCTGAGGGTAAGAGAGCCTGTGGTGTTTCTGTAGTGTGCACTTGTGTGGCACCTGTAGTCAAGTTTATTTGTATAGCGCTTTTCACAATACAGATTGTATCAAAGCAGCTTCACAGTATTAAATTAAAATAATACAACAAAGTTTGTTTCAAGAGGAATTTATTGATTGATAAAATTAAATATCCAAAATAACCAAAATATCCCCAACTGAGCAAGCCAAAGGCAACAGTGGCAAGGAACCGAAAAACTCCATCAAGTGACCTAATGGAGAAAAAAAAACCTTGGGAGAACCCAGGCTCAGTCGGGGGCCAGTTCTCCTCTGGCATTTATGAGCTAGAGGCCGGATTGTAGTTTGAACTGTAGGATTATATTAATGCCTGGCTGAAGAGATGCGACTTTAATCTAGTTTTAAACTGGGAGAGCGAGTCTGAGCAACGAACAGCAGAGTCCTGCACGGGTCCATTTTTGGAGACCCGCCCCCGCCCGTACCCGCAAAGTTCAGCACCAGATCCGACCCGTCACCCGTGATAATATCAAAATTAAATCCGCACCCGCCCAGACCCGTTAATATTTGGCCCGTTACCCGACCCGTGCCCGCGATAAATCACACACGCTAAAATCATTCCAATTAAAGTGCTTTATTTTGTATCTCGCAGACTCGCACCTCTCAACATCGCAACAGCCTAATGAAACAGGCTAAACTAAAGTGCGCTTTGTTTTGCGCCATTCAAGTAGGCTACACAATCGGCACCTAAACAGGCTATGGAACCTAATAACATAGCCTATACGCAAAGACATGAAAGAAAAAAAAAATAACAAGAAAAAATACAACCTGCTGAGCCTGTCGCTCACAAACAATAGCCTTTATAGGCCTATGTCTATGCATTTACTTTCCCTTAAGGTTACTGTGCAGGAAAAGGATATCGTCCACAGTCCCAGGTTTAAGTTGCGTTCTCCGTTCTTGAATTACAAATCCAGCTGTGGAAAAGTCTCTCTCACTCGCAGCGCTCGATGCTGGGATGGAGAGAACATTCCGCGCAATCATTGCCAGGTTGGGAAATGTTTTCGCATGCTCCTTCCACCACAACAAAACATCGAAAGGATCCCCCTTGGGTGGCTTGAACTCGATGTATGCAGAGACCTCGTCCTCGGGCAGCACAGTGTCATCGCTGGAGTCCTCTACGTCTGACAAACAATCAACTCTTGAAACCAAACGAACTCTTTTCGCAGCTGGGCCCGCCGACATGCTGCGGCCTGGTAGATCTTCGCGTTTCTCCTCGAGTTCTATTTAAGAAATAGACACATGATGGATGTATTTATTTAAACCAAAAAAATATATAAATTTTGCCATTAACAATAATAGTAAATTAATAAAGACAAGCAATGGTGGAAGTACTGAATCTCAGTACTTAAGTAAAAGTACAAATAACCAGAGACATATTTACTTTAGTAAAAGTAGAAGTACCACAATGAAAACCCTACTTAAGTAAAAAGTACCTGATTTTAAAGGTAGGCTACTTTAAGTAGGCCTATTATACTTGCATTACAATTTATTCTCTTATATTCTAATAATTAGGGCTGTAAAACCGAAATCAAAACACACCCCTATTTGGAGTTAACATTAGCTTAAATAGAAATAGAAATCACAAAGCCTTTCTTTAAAGATAATTTCGTTTTGTATTAAATTGTAGCTTAATTTTAATCAATATTTCATCAACCAATTTCCTGGATTTAATAAGAAGTATAGCAGACAATAGATGATCACATCACGACACGGATGCGAGCGCCTGAACTGGACTTACTCTTATCATAAATTAACATGGAGATTTTTTTTTCAATTTCTGTTTTGGCAGGTGGAAAAACTGATCAGGAAATGTTTGTTTTTTTGTTTGTTTTTTAAATGAGTATTTGTACTTCGTTACATAACTGAAGACAAGTAGCATATTAGTTTGTGATTGAATAGCTTACCTTTCACAAGACGGCGTGCTTCGCTATGAACTCCCATAATGTCACCATGGTCTGCCAGCTTGTGCAGGAGATGCAGCTCAAATTTCTCAGTTAAAATCTTGAGGCATTTTTCTTTAAGCGATGACAATGTCAGACTGTCGGTAGAAGACGGCTGAAGGTGACGTCTGAGGCGCTCCAACCACACAGCTGTCAAGTGAATGGTCGGAGTTTTGGATGCTTCCAGGGCTTTGGTGGCTTCTTTGAATCGTGCCAAAAAATTCACAATGTCATGCAAAGTCTCCTTGCTTATGCAGTTTAAACGGTGTTCTTCGTTACGTTCCTCCAGAAGAGCACGGATGGCCTCGTACTGGCTGCTAATGGAGTCAAGCATCGTGTGAAGCGAGTTCCATCGCGTCTCCACGGATGCTTTCAGTGTTTTTTGCAGACGATTCTGGAGATGTGACTGCTTAAAATAAGTCACAAGCGACTTAGCGGACTCAATGAGACCAGATACCTCTGGTCCCCCAAACAAATCATCCTCAGCAGGTTTCCCAAGTGTGGTAAACAATACTGTGTTCAGGATATGTGCTGCGCAACTCAATCTCGTGGCTGTGCGGAGGGCCGCAACAATGTTTGCACCTCTGTCAGTTACGTACACTAGTTTGGGAAAGAACTCATCCAGTCCAAAATTTGCGGAGTGCTTGGACGATGGCTGGCCTGAGGTTGTCAGCTGTTTTACGTAAATTGCTGTCCCATTCAGCTGTGCAGAGCACTCGCTCCTGCAGTTCCCAATTGCTTTTAATGTAATGTATTGTCACACAGAGATATCCAATTTTTCGGAAATCATCCGTCCACAAATCCAGCGTCACAGTCCCGTTGCTCTCGGTCAATTGTTCCCTCAGCTCCGGAATTATGTCTGGTCTTTTATCCTCGGCATATTTAGTGCTCCTACGGGAGACTGTAGTTGGATCGGGCAGAAGCTGACGCGCGTCCACAAGGCCAGCTCGTGCCCCAGTGTCAATTAAGCCCTGTGCCAGTTCCAAAAATCCATCGCCGCACACGGTCTCAAATGATCTAATGTCTCGACACACAAATTGCACAGCCAATTGTGTTATCGCTTCCTTGTCTTCCCCTCTTGGAGGTTTGTAGCCTTTGGCAAAGTACCTGTCAATTGTCGCACTGGCAACCCCTGCTGTGCTCCTGCAAGTCTCGACGTGCTTCCTAAGAGAAGACGTGCCCAGCTTCCGGCTATCAAACGCCAAAACTTTATGGCATGTTTTGCAAGCCGCAAAGCCGCTTATGATGTTATTTTCCTGATCTCGTATTACACCACACTTTCTCCACACATCCGATTTTGCCTTTAAAGACTCGTTGTCAACAATTGTATATGCTCCACTCGCCAACTTTCCTTTTACTTCATCCATCCTGCAACGCTCGCTCCAACTAGGCTACGAGAAGCATCAACAAAAGTCGCACTGTCGCAGTGGTGGTGACGTGATGGGTCAAATGTCATATCGTTGTTTCGTATGTGTAATAGTAATTTAGACATACAAATATTGCACATATTTTTCATCTGCGCTACTACCCGCCAGCAAAGAGTTAATTATCCGCCCGCATCCCCGCCCGTGAATTTTAGGAATGTCACGAATCCACCCGTTTTTGCCACTTACCCAACCCGTTGCAGGACTCTGACGAACAGTATCAGGAAGACTATTCCAGAGTTTTGGAGCCAAATGTGAAAATTCTCTCCCTCCTTTGGTGGTTCTGGATATCCTAGGTATGACCAAAAGCCTTGAATTTAGTGATCTTAAAGAGCGCGATGGATTATAGGGTGATAGAAGATCCGTTAAATAGACTGTAGCTAAGCCGTTTAGGGCTTTATAAGTCAGTAGCAATACCTTGTAATTAATACGGAGCTTTATAGGTAACCAATGCAGTGATGATAAAATCGGTGTTATATGATCATATTTTCTTGATCTCGTAAGAACTCTAGCGGCGGCATTTTGGACTAACTGTAGCTTGTTTATTGAGGATGCAGGACAACCAGCTAATAAAGCATTACAGAAATCCAGTCTCGAGGTCATGAATGCATGAACTAACTTTTCTGCATCAGAAACTGATAGCATATTACGTAGCTTAGCAATGTTTCTAAGGTGGAAAAAGGCTGTAGTGTGTGGCACCTGTAGTGTGCACTTGTGAGACCCCTTGACAGTGTAATGTGACGCGTGCAGGAGGATCACGGGCAGCCGCTGTTCGGGGTTCAGTTTAACTGGCACAGTAAAGAAGGAGATCCACTGGTGTTCGCTACTGTCGGGAGCAACCGGGTGAGTGAAGACTCACTCCTTATTCATTAAACACACACTCTCTCACACACAAACAGTCACTTTCTCTCTCTCACACACACACACACACACACACACACACACACACACACACACACACACACATGTGTCTCTGCTGATTCTCTGTCTTGTTCCTGCAGGTGACTCTATACGAGTGTCATTCTCAAGGAGAGATTCGGCTGCTGCAGTCGTATGTGGATGCTGATGTATCCTTCTCAGAGCTTGGGTTCTGTGTGTGTGTGTGTGTGTGTGTGTGTGTGTGTTAGGGCTGTCAACGAATATTCTAAATTCGAATATATATTCGAATAGTTTTAAAAAACAGAAATTCGAACGTGAAAATTAATATTCGAATGTGAATTTCGAATATGGAAAAACACGCCCGCGGAAGCAGAGGCGCGGCTGTCTGCTTTGCGAGTGGGCGCGCGCGCTGCCTGAAGCCTTGTTTATACTTTCGCCCATAGACATGTATAGAAAGGCTAGATGGCTCAAGGCGGAGTCAGCTGTGTCGTCACTTGGCGGCCATCTTAGGTCAGGAGACTGCGCTGCTGCTCCCTGCTGCTGTGGACGGAAGGTGAGTGACATACGCCAACTAAAATGCTCGTAACTTGCTGAATTCTTGACGGATTTACAAACGGTTTGGTTTATTACAAACCTTATTAACGTGGCTATGATTTGTGCTGATGCCTTTTGTGGCTATAATTTTTCACAAGTATGCAGTTAAATAGCCGCATCCCTGACGTTTATGACACACCAAGCCGTTTGAAAATCGGTTGAAAATTGAGCAAAATATAGTTATTTCAGCACTACATGCACAATAGACTTTAATGTTATAACTGGACGAGCGGTCCTGTCCTAAGATGGCCGCCGTGTGACGTCGTCGGGTCCCATTGGCTCTCAGCGCCGGTAAGCTATCTAGCCTTTCTATACATGTCTATGCTTTCGCCTGTCTCCGCAGCGCGAGTCTATGGCAAGCCAAGAGGCTCAGAAATACGCCATAGATTAATCGCGTTTAAAGCCAAACGCCGTCAAATACGGCGTTTTAAACCGTATTGGACGCCGTAAAATACGCCGTTGTAATTACAAACGCCGTAAAAGAGGCGCGAAATACGTCAATGACGCCGTATTTGACGGCGTTTTAGTGTGCATGGAAAGCGCCGCTTTTTACGCCGTTCATCTCGCCATATGACGCCGTAAAAAACGCCGTTTTGGTTGCACAGAGCGCGCGCTATTTACGGCGTTTTGCTTATAGTATAATGAGACACGCCCGCTGATTTCTACAGCCAGTAAGTTTGAACTGTTCTCTCCCAATCAATGATGAACTGAGTCAGACCAGACGAATTCAGCACGGATCATTCAATCCAATTCTTATGCTCATATATGAGGAGTTATTAAACAAGGAAAATAATCCAGGTCGTATTGGCTTAACTCGGCACATTTCCATCTAAGTGCTGAATAACACAAAATATTATAACCCATAGAATGCCCTATGAATTTGTGTTTTAAATAGGCCTATTTGAAAAAAAATAAGACAAATGTATTTTTTGCTATTTCTAAAAAATGTGGCAGGTTTGTTGGTATGTCTATAAGCTTCTCCTTTCAGAATTATTAGTGTTCCGATTTTTTTAGGCTAATTAAATTCGTGTTTTATTCATATTACATTGATTATATATTCATTAAATAGCATTATTACATTTCGTTATATCCAATATATTTTTGTAAAATGAAGATTCAAATATTTTGCCCTTTCGATCGTCCAGTTCATAGTGAAATAAACGACTTGGGGGAAAAAGTCCTTTGTGGGTATAGAAGTTCAGTGAGTAAAGCCGTTTTTAAAATACGAATTTTGAAATAATTTCCGTCATTTTAAAAGATAAAACATAAGGTGCAAGGGGAGCAAACTCAGCAAATGACAATAAATAAATAAATAAAAATAACATAGCCTAGTTATTTCTTTCCCACAAATATGAAACTAAATGCGCTTATTTAATGGCAGTATAGTAGGCCTACAGATTCTCTATTTGTACAAATTGCTGCACATTCATTTAATTCTGAATTTTGCACACACAAGTTGAAAGGCATTTGTTCAAATCAAGTTCACGGATAATTGTGCTTGCATTTATTAATCATTATGATACTAAAATCATAACAAAGTGGGCTATGCTATGTACAAAAAAAAATAAAAATCAGATGAGCCCAGAACGCAATTACACGTTAAGTATTTTCCCCCCATAGAAAACCATTATAAGAACGCTTCATGTGGCTTATTGCAGATTAGAATGTCCCCTTATTATGTCGAAATAACGAGATATTATGTCGATACTACTGCTGTGTCCACCATGGTCTCCACCATGGTTTGGGATCTGACTGGCCAGCGTATTTAACTTTGCTGTCTTTTTGAAATTTTTCCCCTGAGTGAAACGATCGAGGCTAACAGCAATCTCAACTAGCACAACAAGCGGGCAAGTCATGTGTCACCCATGTTCACATGTTCCGGCTCAAATTAAGCCCTGTGTGACACCCTTTTAAAATATGAAAATCCTATTAATTTAGCTTTATTGATTTGAATGTTCTTTAATATTTTCTTTAATTTCAGTTTATTATTTAGCTTGGATTAGTTTAATACATAAAATTAATAATTCCTTGGGAGCATACTTGGATTACCACAAATGATCCGTGCTGAATTCGTCTGGTCTGACTCAGTTCATCATTGATTGGGAGAGAACAGTTCAAACTTACTGGCTGTGGAAATCAGCGGGCGTGTCTCATTATACTATAAGCAAAACGCCGTAAAATAGCGCGCGCTCTGTGCAACCAAAACAGCGTTTTTTACGGCGTCATATGGCGAGATGAACGGCGTAAAAAGCGGCGCTTTCCATGCACACTAAAACGCCGTCAAATACGGCGTCATTGACGTATTTCGCGCCTCTTTTACGGCGTTTGTAATTACAACGGCGTATTTTACGGCGTCCAATGCGGTTTAAAACGCCGTATTTGACGGCGTTTGGCTTTAAACGCGATTAATCTATGGCGTATTTCTGAGCCTCTTGGCTTGCCATACGAGTCTCCGCAGACTGCGCGCGCACCTCCCCCAAACGGACGAGGCGTTTATACTCGACGCGCTCGCCGTTGTACTATTCTTTGAAACGATAGGGGGCGATTCGCGCTCGTGCGGACGCGTCGAGTATAAACAAGACTTGAGGGACAGGTCACACGAGTCGCACTGTCTAGCACAGCGTCACTGCTGAAAGTTGACAGTGCACTAAAAGACAATGGAATAAATTGCAGTCAGTTTTTCCTTTTTTAATACAAGCACCAATAATGTAAGTAGCCTTTTTCTTTTTTAATAGCACTTTATTTTTTATGAACCTCAGGGTAAAAGTTCTTTGTTGTCACATTTCTCGGAATTGTGTGCCTCATTTTATTTAAAGTTAAACAGAAAAGTTCCATGTTTCCCACAGCTCGCTCGGAGCGTTCAATGTCGGTTCTATACTGTAAAACTTCAATTAATGTTAATACATTTGTTTCAATCACTGAATGAAGCCTGCTATATTTGGGGCAAGAGTCGCGACCTTAATTTGCTTGCACAAAACTCTTGATCAGCACTCAACATGTGCTTATTGTTGTTCATTTTACCGTTATGAGCAGAGAGAGCGTGAGCGCGAGGGCGAGAGAGAGAGAGAGAGAGTGCCTGCGAGTGAGCGAGACTGAGGTCTGCGGTCTTGGCCATTAGTTTATTTACTTGGTTTTGTGTTGGTAATACATTGTCAAATATGTTTAAACTTAAATTAACTACCTATACAAGTTATGTATGTCTCTTTGTATTAATTTGTCCTGTTATTGACGTAATGCGCGTCATTGAAAAAATGCGACCAGATGTTCGAATAGTTCGAATATTCGTGTGTTTTTTAGAGGGAATATTCGAACGTCATTTTTGAGCAATTTTGACAGCCCTAGTGTGTGTGTGTGTGTGTGTCAATCTGTCTGACTGTGTGTGTGTGTGTCTGTCTGTCTGACTGTGTGTGTGTGTGTGTGTGTGTGTGTGTCTGTCTGTCTGACTGACTGGGTGTGTTAGACTGTCTGACTGTGTGTGTGTGTGTGTCAATCTGTCTGACTGTGTGTGTGTGTGTGTGTGTGTGTGTGTGTCTGTCTGTCTGACTGACTGGGTGTGTGACACTCTGTGTGTGTGTGTGTGTGTGTGTGTGTGTCTGACTGTGTGTGTGTGTGTGTGTGTGTGTGTTAGACTGTCTGACTCTGTGTGTGTGTGTGTGTGTGTGTGTGTGTGTGTGTGTGTGTGTGTGTGTGTGTGTGTCTGTCAGACTGTCTGGCTGTGTGTGTGTGTCTGACTGACCGGGTGTCTGACTGACTGTGTGTGTGTGTGTGTGTGTGTGTGTGTGTGTGTGTGTGTGTGTCTGTCAGACTGTCTGACTCTGTGTGTGTGTGTGTGTCTGTCAGACTGTCTGGCTGTGTGTGTGTGTGTGTGTGTGTGTGTGTGTGTGTGTTAGACTGTCTGACTCTGTGTGTGTGTGTGTGTGTGTGTGTGTGTGTGTGTATGTGTGTGTGTGTGTGTCTGTCAGACTGTCTGGCTGTGTGTGTGTGTCTGACTGACCGGGTGTCTGACTGACTGTGTGTGTGTGTGTGTGTGTGTGTTAGACTGTCTGACTCTGTGTGTGTGTGTGTGTGTGTGTGTGTGTGTGTGTGTGTGTCTGTCAGACTGTCTGGCTGTGTGTGCGTGTCTGACTGACTGTCTGGCTGTGTGTGTGTGTCTGACTGACTGGGTGTGTGTCTGACTCTGTGTATGTGTGTGTGTGTGTGTGTTAGACTGTCTGACTCTGTGTGTGTCTGACTGTGTGTGTGTCTGACTGACTCTGTGTGTGTTAGACTGTCTGACTGACTGTGTGTCTGTCTGACTGACTGGGTGTCTGACTGACTGTGTGTGTGTGTCTGACTGACTGTGTGTGTGTGTGTGTCTGACTGACTGTGTGTGTCTGTCTGTCTGTCTGACTGACTGGGTGTGTGTCTGACTCTGTGTGTGTGTGTGTTAGACTGTCTGACTGTGTGTGTGTCTGACTGTGTGTGTGTGTGTGTGTGTGACTGACTGACTGACTGACTGACTGGGTGTGTGTCTGACTCTGTGTGTGTGTGTGTTAGACTGTCTGACTGACTGTGTGTGTGTTAGACTGTCTGACTGACTGTGTGTGTGTTAGACTGTCTGATTGTGTGTGTTAGACTGACTGACTGGGTGTGTGTCTGACTCTGTGTGTGTGTGTCTGTTAGACTGTCTGACTGTGTCTGACTGTGACTGTGTGTGTGTGCCGTGGGCGTGTGTTTTTCCTTCACTCTCGCTCTGTCAGGCTGATGAGAACTTCTACACCTGCGCCTGGACATTCGACTCGAGCACCAGTCACCCGTTACTAGCCGTCGCCGGGTCACGCGGGATCATCCGCATCATCAACCACATCACCATGCAGTGTGTCAAGGTGAGAGCCAGTGACTGTGCTGAACTCTCTCGTGTGTTTCTGCTCCTCCGTCACACTCACACACACACACACTCCTCTCGCCCGCAGCATTACGTCGGACACGGGAACGCCATTAACGAACTCAAGTTTCACCCGCGGGACCCGAACCTGCTGCTGTCCGTCAGTAAAGGTAATGAGGCGGACGGTTCAGACGGACACACGTGATCAGCGCTCAGTGTTTCATCGTGTGTGTGTGTGTGTGTGTGTGTGTGTGTGTGTGTGTGTGTGTGTAGATCATGCGCTGCGCCTGTGGAACGTTCAGACAGACACATTGGTGGCCATCTTTGGTGGAGTCGAAGGCCATCGGGACGAGGTGTTGAGTGCGGTGAGTCTCAGAGGATTCCCTGTGTGTGTGTGTCTCATTATAATAAACGCGCTGGTGATGATGACGTTTGTGAGGTGATGAAAAGCTAATAGAAAGTGAGTGTGTTTGTAGGATTTCGACCTGCTCGGGGAGAAGATCATGTCGTGTGGGATGGACCACTCGCTGAAGCTGTGGAGGATCGACTCTGAGCGGATGCTGAAAGCCATTCGCGGCTCGTACGAGTACAACCCCAGCAAAACCAACCGGTCAGTGCTCACTATCTAGTGCACTTCCTGCCCTGATGCCCACTCATTCATCCTGTCGTTTTACATGCGGTTTCAGGCCTTTTGTGTCTCAGAAGATCCACTTCCCAGACTTCTCGACGCGGGACATCCACAGGAACTACGTGGACTGTGTGCGCTGGCTCGGAGACCTGATCCTCTCCAAGGTGCTCCACCCGAAACACACAAGCTCATACACACACTTCTGTTCGTTCACTCATCTTTATTATTTCTCTTGTTTGGTCATGTTTCGCAGTCATGTGAGAACGCAATTGTGTGTTGGAAACCTGGGAAAATGGAAGACGATATTGACCATATCAAACCGAACGAGTCTAATGTGACGATTCTCGGCCGCTTTGATTACAGTCAGTGTGACATTTGGTACATGCGCTTCTCTATGGACTTCTGGCAGAAGGTATACAGTGGAGTTCAGTCTCGTTCTGCTATCAAGTGAACTGTAGGATACAGACAACAGCAAGCTAATGACACACAGTGGCAATAAGTAGTGTTTGTAAGAAGATGATTGAGTGTGTGTGTGTCTTCACCCTCTCAGATGCTTGCTCTGGGAAATCAAGTCGGGAAGCTGTACGTTTGGGACCTGGAAGTGGAAGATCCTCATAAAGCAAAGTAAGTCTACTTGATAGGTGTCCTCACCTGTGTGTGTGTGTGTGTGTGTACTTGTACAACTATCTTTGTGAGGACCAGTTTGAGTGTTAGACCAGTGGAGTGAGGACAGAGAGAGTAAAGTGAGGACATGTTGGCCGGTCCTCTGTTTCTGAGAGCCTTTAAAAGCCTGTTTGAGGGTCAAGACTTGGTTTTAGGGATAAGGTTATAATGAGGTTAAGGGTCGGTTTAGGGTCAGGGGTCGGGTTAGTTGTGATGGGTAAGGTTAGGGTAAGCAGCTAGAGATTGCATTGTGTCAATTAATGTCCTCATAAAGATAAATGTACAAGAAAGTGTGTGTGTGTGTCTCTCCTCACCTGTGTGTGTGTGTGTGTGTGTGTGTGTGTCCTCAGGTGTACGACACTCACTCTCCCCAAGTGCACTTCTGCGATCCGGCAGACGAGCTTCAGTCGGGACAGTGGGATCCTGATCGCTGTGTGTGACGACGCCTCAATCTGGCGCTGGGACCGGTTGCGCTGACACACTCCTCTCGCGTGTGTGTGTGTGTGTGACGACGCCACCATCTAGCGCTGGGACTGGCTGCGCTGACACACTCCTCATGCATCACATGATGATCAACTTCTTATCTCATTGCTTTTGTTTTTATCTTGACATTGCTTTCGTCTTTTGTTTCTTTGTCTGACTTTAATAAAATCTATTTTTCTAACCTATTTCTTTCTCTTTTCTTCAATCTCACTAGCCTGTTTTAAACCAGACCATTCTCAGTAGTAACTGAGTTAGTAGTAACTGAGTTATGATCTGGCAAAGCTTCATTAATAACTCATTTCCAAAGGGGCGTCACCAACGGACGTCGCTCAAATGCCTCTGGGCGCAATTGGATAGACCTAAAACCAATCAGAGCGATCGTCATTGTGTAAAGCCCACCCCAACGTTTCTGATTGGTGCCGTGATTTCGATGGATAAGAAATGGGCTTAAATGGGCTCTTTGCCAGAGCAAATCTAATTTGCCGGAAGTTTGTCTGGGTTTTCCCAGGCTACAATCTCACTTAAATTGTTGTGAAATTGTTTAATTAAAGCCAACGCTTTTTGATGGTAAACTAAGATTCACTGATTTCACCAGCTTATATTTTGATTGTGTTGGACAATAAACCACTGAAATTTACAACATTATTGTTAGTGGATTAAAAACGGGGATCAAAATCTGAAGATTAGAATTAGAATTAATAAATGTAATATATGATGCTGAATGAGCACTGGTGCTCCATTTTCTTCACGGCTGAGCCTAATGTTATGAGCTGTTCTGTGCTTCACAATCTCACTCTTCTCAATGAGGACAGCGTTGATCAGGAGGATGAGGAAGACCATGATGAAGACCTGAACCCTGAGGAAGACCATGATGAAGACCTGAACCCTGAGGAAGACCATGATGAAGACCTGAACCCTGAGGAAGACCATGATGAAGACCTGAACCCCGAGGAAGACCATGATGAAGACCTGAACCCCTGAGGAAGACCATGATGAAGACCTGAACCCCGAGGAAGACCATGATGAAGACCTGAACCCCGAGGAAGACCATGATGAAGACCTGAACCCCGAGGAAGACCATGATGAAGACCTGAACCCTGAGGAAGACCATGATGAAGACCTGAACCCTGAGGAAGACCATGATGAAGACCTGAACCCTGAGGAAGACCATGATGAAGACCTGAACCCCGAGGAAGACCATGATGAAGACCTGAACCCTGAGGAAGACCATGATGAAGACCTGAACCCTGAGGAAGACCATGATGAAGACCTGAACCCCGAGGAAGACCATGATGAAGACCTGAACCCCTGAGGAAGACCATGATGAAGACCTGAACCCCGAGGAAGACCATGATGAAGACCTGAACCCTGAGGAAGACCATGATGAAGACCTGAACCCTGAGGAAGACCATGATGAAGACCTGAACCCTGAGGAAGACCATGATGAAGACCTGAACCCCGAGGAAGATCATTATGAAGACCTGAACCCCGAGGAAGATCATGATGAAGACCTGAACCCCGAGGAAGACCATGATGAAGACCTGAACCCCGAGGAAGACCATGATGAAGACCTGAACCCTGAGGAAGACCATGATGAAGACCTGAACCCCGAGGAAGACCATGATGAAGACCTGAACCCCGAGGAAGACCATGATGAAGACCTGAACCCTGAGGAAGACCATGATGAAGACCTGAACCCCGAGGAAGACCCCGAGGAAGATCATGATGAAGACCTGAACCCCGAGGAAGACCATGATGAAGACCTGAACCCCGAGGAAGATCATGATGAAGACCTGAACCCCGAGGAAGATCATTATGAAGACCTGAACCCCGAGGAAGACCATGATGAAGACCTGAACCCCGAGGAAGACCATGATGAAGACCTGAACCCCGAGGAAGATCATTATGAAGACCTGAACCCCGAGGAAGATCATTATGAAGACCTGAACCCCGAGGAAGATCATGATGAAGACCTGAACCCCGAGGAAGACCATGATGAAGACCTGAACCCCGAGGAAGACCATGATGAAGACCTGAACCCCGAGGAAGATCATGATGAAGACCTGAACCCAGAGGAAGACCATGATGAAGACCTGAACCCCGAGGAAGACCATGATGAAGACCTGAACCCCGAGGAAGATCATGATGAAGACCTGAACCCTGATGAAGACCTGAACCCCGAGGAAGATCATGATGAAGACCTGAACCCCGAGGAAGATCATGATGAAGACCTGAACCCCGAGGAAGATCATGATGGAGACCTAAACCCTGAGGAAGATCATGATGAAGACCTGAACCCCGAGGAAGACCATGATGAAGACCTGAACCCCGAGGAAGATCATTATGAAGACCTGAACCCCGAGGAATATGGAATGCCAAGTCTGCCAATATTAAAAATAAATAAATACATAAATAAATATACAAATAAATGTAAAAAATAAATATATAAATATATAAATAAATATACATAGAAAAGCAAAAAACGAAAATAAATAATTATTTATACATTTATTTCCTTATTTATGTATATCTTTATTTTTTTCCACATTTATTTATTTCTACATTTATTTATTTCTACATTTATTTATTTCTACATTTATTTATTTCTACATTTATTTATTTCTACATTTATTTATTCATTCATTTATTTATTCATTCATTTATTTATTCATTCATTTATTTATTCATTCATTTATTTATTCATTTATTTATTCATTCATTTATTCATTCATTTATTTATTCATTCATTTATTTATTTATTCATTCATTTATTTATTCATTCATTTATTTATTCATTCATTTATTTATTTATTCATTTATTTATTTATTCATTCATTTATTCATTCATTTATTTATTTATTCATTCATTTATTTATTTATTCATTTATTTATTTATTCATTCATTTATTCATTCATTCATTTATTCATTCATTCATTCATTCATTCATTTATTTCTTCCTACATTTCTTCCTGCATAGGGTAATGAGGAGGGCGTGGTTTACCTCAGACATAGCAATCGAGCTCAGAGTAAGCGAAGGCGAAGGGTTGAGGCCACAGTGACACCCTGTGGCGAAATACAATAAGTATCACTCACTGACGTTGATAGGGTCTGTGACTGCGAGGTATATGGTCAGAATCCTAAATCTTACTGTGTGACATGGATAGGCTACTCTTTATTCCGGACATGGCCGTAGAACATCGTTTGGTCTGGATTTGTAAAATGTCCTGGGCTAACAAACATGAAACAGGGACTCTGAAACGGAAGCGCTTGATATTTTCCATTTTTCGGTCAGAACTCACAGAAAGGAAGCAGGGCACATATAGGCTACAGTGAAGTCGACGCAAGCATATTGACCAATGCTTTTGAAACGAGACCATTGCATTTGAATGTAGCCTGATTTCCAAAAACAATACTGACAGCAACAGAACCAGGGCCGCGGGAAGAGGTTTTAGGTTGTGGGTGCTCACCACTTTTGAATAAGAAACAATATCAAGACTATAAAACTCGTCAAAAAACGTGCACACACTCCAACCACCTGCCTCACATTACATTTTTGACTTTATTGATTCTGCTTTTATTCGTAATGCAATGGACCGGTCAATGGGACATAAATTAATCCTTAAAGGATGGGACTTTATGGGACATTTGCACAAAAATAATAAATAACTTACCGTAGCTTAATAACTTCTTAGTTTATTTCTTCAAGGCACTTCTCTAATATAAATGCAAGGCCTAACCCTCTGGTGCTCTTCGCGTGTCACTCTAAAATGACTGAATTTAGTTTTTTTATTTCAATGAAATGAATGTACTATATTTTAGTTTGATAATGTTTTTTATTTAATGTTTTGTATTTTTAGGGGATTTTATGGCACTAAATAATATTTGCGCTGTATTTATAATCCATTTTTTCAGTTTTTGAGCAAGACCTGAAAATTTAATTTCCAACTTAAACTGGTAAATCTTGAACGCTTTAGAGCGACAGACTGAAGTTAGATCTCTGTTCAAAGAGTTAGGTTAGATTACACTTGGAAGATTATTGCAGAAGTGAAAAAAGTTTTAAAAAGGGAATGTAAAAAAAGTTACAGAATTTTGCGTTTATTGTTGTAAAACATGTTTTACTCTAAAACTGTGAGAAAATCAAAGCCATAAATCTAAACAAGTTCAAAATTTGCTTTCAGTAACATTTTATTTGGCCGCAGTACCAAAAGTTTTCACTAGAGGAAATTCATCTCATTCATTTCTGACCGCGAGGAGCTCGAGTGTGACTGTCGTGTTCAGGACCATTTTACCGGTTCGAAAAACTAAAATTAACCCATGTTAGCAAACTGCATGTTTAGTATTACCTTGAACTGTTCATTTCTGAAGTGGCCATAACTTGGACACAGTCAGCTCTGATAACTCTCAACTGTGATGTCGACGCAAGCCTTTTCTGTAAAGCTGCTTTAAACGATGTATAGTGAATTTGTGAAAAGCACTATAGAAATAAATGTGAATTGAACAAATATATACACCAATAATTATTCATACAGGTTGTGATTCTGATGAGCAAGTTGGTCCAGATAAGCTGTGTACCGACCCGTCTTTCCAGAGCAAGAGTTCAGAATCCCGTGCTGAACTCCGAGATTTGAGAAGCAGTCGTCAGTGAAATAAAGGGAACACAGCAGAAGTCTGGGATTATAGAGCTGTGGTAAAGAGTAAAGATGAACTTTAACCTCTGATTCTTCACAGCCTCTTCCTTTGGCAGTGATAATAAACCGGATTGACTCCCACAGTGGAGAGAACCGCATCGAGATGACATGATAAAGACACGATCGAGTGACATTAAGATCTAGAAGGCATTATCCAGATGTAGAGAGTCGAGACGTGTGAACTTCACCAACATAGAGCTGGTTTGAGCGGGTCAGAGTCGACTCTTCTTATGAGATAAACTAACTTTATTTATGATGCACTTTCAGCTTTAAAACTTTGCAGACTGTTTCCATCCCCACACAGCTGCATTACACACTGCAGGAACGGGAATGTTATAGACATGAGACGTTGGTGGAACTGGTTTAACTGTTCAGCACCTCCCTGAGTATATAACACATATAACATATATAACAGTCTGAACAAATGAGTTATTTCTTCCTTCTTTTTTTCCCCCTTTACCTTTTCATGAAGACTGTCAGCTGTCGAACTTCAAGGGAGAAATCTGTTTCCACTCCTTCCTCTCTTCTGCTGCTTGCTTTGGGTCTCTAAAACAATAAATTCATCAGATCTCCATTTTTCCATCTTTTGGTCGAATCTGGATCCCATCCACATACGCCTTCGCTCCCACGAAGTAGGCCGTCTTTCCAGCTCTCCTGGGGGCTCATTTATAAAACTGTGCGTAGGATCCTCACTAAAAGTGTACGTGCGCCCGAAAGCCAAAAATGGCGTACGCAAAAAAATATTCAGACTTATAAAACCGTTCGTACACCAGAACCTGCGCAGAATTCACTTTCTAAATCCCAGTCAGTGGAAGATTGTGCGCATGTGCGTCTCCACCCCGAAATAACCATATATGGAGCTTACAACGCCTAGTTTTACTATGCAGATCCTCATCTGCATATCATTTGCATATGATTATTCATCCAACGTTTAACGGTACAAGACACATTACATTAATAAAAATCAAGTAGTTGCCTATCCTTGCCTTGTTTTTGAATACATAAATCAAATAGTGTAAAAGACATTTCAGAGAAAGTTTTTCTCAATCTTTTCCACTGGCCGAATTGTATTTTTAATTGATTTATATTTTTAATGGAAACAGATTGGCCTTGGGCATTATTTGCACGAAACTATTTTCTCAGCCAATCTGGTATTATCATGATAAGCAATTATCTCTGTGGTTAAAACATTAAAACATTAAAACATTAACACACAGCACACCACAGGAGAAGTGTTCAGAAGCATCGCATACACTACAAATATTTCTATTGATTGAATATAAAAAATGTTGTAACTTCTCAGTAATGATTTCATGTTTAAGTGTTTAACTCCATTAATTTGAATGGCATATTTAATCTAAATGTTTATATCAGGAGTAAAACATAGTTTAAATCATTATTTTATTTATTAAACTGTTATTCGCGTCAGTTTCACTAAACGGCCCAGCGCGCTCGCTGACTCGGACATTTAAGAAGGGATGGATATTTGCTTCAAGTGACAGGCTTGGTGTGTGAAATTATATTAGTATTATCTTTCTGTATATGTTTAATCTTCTTTAGATTTTCTGTCCAAAAGTGACCAAAAAGACACTTAACTCCAGCTCACCATCGGTGTCACCAAACTGCTCCATCTCCAGAACGCTCGTACGCATGGGTCAGAGTTTGCGTGCAGGTGCGCACATTATCCCGTCAAGTTTGTTTTTATAAATCACAACTTATGCGTTGGAAGTGTCGTACGGGTCTCTCAGGGCCTGTGTGTGCGACGCCACGGTTATAAATGAGGCCCCTGGCGCACTCCACCTCTGGCCACAGCCGGGATGTCTCGCTGCTCGATCAGCGGGCGTCAACTCTTCCTTGAACTGCAACTGGTGAGTCTTCAAGTACTCACTGGTTTAGGCTGCCCTCCAGAGAACATCTTCCTCAGATCGTGAATGAGCACAGGCCTGCCTCGCTGGTTCTCCCTGTTGATCCCAGTCGATAAGCCGCATCATCTGTGCTCGTGTTGAATCTCTCTCTCTTTCCCTTCTTACTCTAGCCTGGGAAAACCCAGACAAACTTCCGGCAGATTTAGATTTGCTCTGCGAGTAGTCTGGCAAAGAGCCCATTCAAGACCATTTCTAACCCGTCCAAATCGCGGCACCAACAGAAACGTTGAGGCGGGCTTTACACGATGACGATCGCTCTGATTGGTTTTAGGTCTATCCAATTGCGCCCAGAGGCATTTGAGTGACGTCCGGTGGTGACGCCCCCTTTGGAAATGAGTTATTAATGAAGCTTTGCCAGACCATAACTCAGTTACTAGTGAGAACGGTCTGGTTTTAACCAGGATATCTCCTCATCAATACATGAAATATATAGAAGGTTCGTTTTTGAATACGTTCATATTAACACAGAAGGGGTGTCCGGGTATTGTTCTACTTAGTAAACCAGGACCTACGGTTGTTGTTTAGTTTCTCTTAATGTTTAACCCTAACCCTAATGTTAACGATATTAATAAAAGAAAGGCTGTATTTTAATTTATTACAAGAAACGCATAGCAACTTTTGGAAGAGTCAGTGGGGGTCAGGAGGACATTCGGTTGAGTCATGGTACACATACACCAGCAGGGGGCGCTATTCTCTGAGGGCATTTCAGGGGTAAAAGTCTTCATAATGAGAGTAATAATAATGGAAGGTGGCTAATAATCATATTAGAGGACTCTTATAAGCAATATATTATTGCTAATGTTTATGGTACTAATTGCAAATCTACAAATTTTATTTTACTCCATGAATTAGAAAAACGAATTATAGACCAAATACATGAATGTATTCTTGAGGATGATTTTAATATAGTAATAGCTAGATGTCCTCCCAAAGGTGTAAGATATCAGCAGTGAGATTATCTCTGGGTTACACAGTAGCTTCAGTCGTGTTGATATCTGGCTTTTACTCACCGCACATCTATACACATCTTTATCACCACTAATGACAGTAGAAAGAACTTGAGCAGAAGTGGATACTGGATTTTAAACAATTATTTATTATTAAATGATGAATTTAAATGTGAAGTCTTACAAATAATTGATAAATACTATAATCAGGGTGTAATTACTCACCAGTATGGGCTGACGTGGGATTTTATGAAGTATAAAGTGAGGAGTTTAGCAGTTAAAATGAGTAAAACGGGCCAAAACTAATGCAGTAACTCATAAACTCTGGAAACGCCCACAGATCTGAATCTCTGCTAAATGAGTTTAATATGTTTGTGATGCACTTTATCTTTTGTTTGTTTCTTCTCTTTTTTTTCTTTCTTCCAAATTATTGTTGTTTCAAGTTATACTCACCAAATGTGGAAATGTGTAAAAGAAATGTGTCAAGAACTTGATATCAAATTATGTAATTTTGAAAATTCTATAAAAAAAACATAATATAAAAAAAAGGAAAGGTAATGTCCAGAACTCCACAAGAGGGCACTTTAAGACGCGCGAGCAGCGCTGGATCGTCCAATCAGTGAAGCGCTGTGGTGTTTTGTTTCCGGGTCAGAGGTTAGAGCCTGTCAGCGCGTGTGGAAGCTTCTAGCACTGCATGTGAATGATGATGTGAGATATTAAAGAGCCTCTCTCTCTGCGTGTGTGTGTGTGTGTGTGTTCTCGGTGGTGTTTCTGCAGTGAAGCGGCGATGTTCGGGTGTTTAGTCGCGGGCAGACTGGTGAGAAGATCATCATCATCATCATCATCATCATCATCATCATCATCATAAACACACACAATAACGCATGATCCGCATAGATCGCCTGTGGTGACGTTTACATGATTTCAGATGAACCTTCATTACACATGCAGCCGTTTAATGTGTCATTACTAGAGGAGTCTGAAATGCTCTGGTCTGATGTGGTTTTACTCTGGTCTTCCTCTGGTCTTGATCTGGTCTTGATCTGGTCTAGATCTGGATTTGCTCTGGTTTTGCTCTGGTTTTGATCTGGTCTTGATCTGGATTTGCTCTGGTCTTGATCTGGGGCCTCATGTATCAATCTTGCGTACGCCCAAAAACTTTGCGTACGCCAGCTTTCACGCTCACGGTCGGATGTACTAACAGTGAAATGAACGCGAGAATGTGCGTTCCTCCACGCCAATTTCATGTCTGGCGTACGTACATTTCTCATTGTTTTTGTCCGTTGGCGACTCTTACAGGCAATGAAGTGAAGTTGCAAACATTACACAACGAATGGTTCTACAAGTCTATCGCACCACCACCTGTGGGAAGCATTGCTATTCATTTGCAGCTTATAAAATAAATGACATATATTGTCTCACGAGCCTTGTGGAAATATTCTATCAATTATGCAATTAAGTAAGAACATATAAAAGCATATGCAAATTGATACAACCCTTGGTCTATGGCAATGACAGCTTTGGTTTAATGTCCACCTTTATATCAGACCATTTCTTTTTAAGGTCATTTAGGGTAGACTGTGCACAGTTGAGACACCTTAAATAACTTGCGGTCGCAGCAAGCACAAGTTGTGATTTTTGCTGTGCGTGCGTATAGTGTCCTCTTTGATCGTGGGAAATTTGAAAAACGGACGCATCTCCGATTCGAAGAAATCGGGAAAAGGTTTTTTTTTTTTTCTAAGCTATGACGTTCACTTCACCATGCACTCTCCACAATGAATAGCTTATTATCCTTATGTGACTGTTAAACGTATCACCACAAACGTTATTCTGTGCCCTAAAAACTGGCATATTTCATGGTATGTGTCATGCAAGGTAATTGCAAAATCTAGCGAAATGTGCGAGGTGGCCAGCGGGGGATAGTTGAGACACATATCTACTGTACCCCCGATAGAGCTCTATTAGGAAACACACTGTTTAGTTGTTCAGCGTTATGATAACAGGTTAAATGTCATAATAAGCCAGCATAGGACGCAAATGAAAATAAAATTTGATATTTGTGATATTTAAACTGTGTATTATTAATAAATATTGTTACATATCTTGTTCCTGCTTTATACATTTTAACCAGTGCTAATTTAAATAACATTAATGAATATAAATGGATGAATAAACAAAAATGTTGCCCAATTGTTATTTTCTTTATTTGTCTTTATTTTTTATATTTACAATGAATTGGTTAGTTACCTTCACATCATTAGAAATGGGTGTCTCAACTGTACCACATATTGGTACAGTTGAGACAAAGTTGAGAAAAAAGCACCTTATTTTTATGAGCTAATTGTGGAAAATATAAACTACTTGTGGGTATTATTGATTGATAATATCTTAGTCTACAAGCTAAGGAAATGTCATGTGGCGTGTCATGTGGAAATTCACTTCTTTTCAATGTCTATTTTTGTGTGAAAAATCTAATCTCAACTGTACTCAGTCTACTCTACAGTGCGACTTTCAGATCCCACCGCATTGACGGCATCAGCCAAACTCTCCCATTCATATTTTTTCCTTTTGTTATTAATTCCGGAGGACAAAGTTCCAAATATTTTTTTTTTTTCGTTTCTACCTCCGATTGTAGCACCTCCAATTCACTTTCTGTAAAGTTTCGTTTCTTGCCGACATTTTCTTACTGCTTTCTTTTGCCAAAGTGGACTCATTACCATATTTAAATTAATTTAATTAAGGGAGGAGACTGGGTGGGGCGTTGTGCTCGTGCATGTGCGCTCAATTTTACGTTAACTGGGATGTACAAAGAGAATATGCGTGGGATCCTTCGTACGCAGAGATTCATACATCTGGGTTTTTTTGTGCGTACGCACATTTACAGCTTTGTCCGTACGCAATGTTTTAGTATGAATTCAACGCAAGTCTTTGTACATGAGGCCCCTGGTCTTGATCTGGTCTTGATCTGGATTTGCTCTGGTCTTGATCTGGTCTTGATCTGGATTTGCTCTGGTTTTGCTCTGGTTTTGATCTGGTCTTGATCTGGATTTGCTCTGGTCTTGATCTGGTCTTGATCTGGGTCAGTTGCACACACATAGCCATTGCTAAGACAGTGTCTTGAGTTCTAGACCCGCAAGTCAGTCTTACTTTCGGTATCAAATTAGGCCGATCTACAGTTTTATTGATAAAAAAAAAAGCAATGAACCAATGAACCGGATTTGCTCTGGTCTTGATCTGGATTTGCTCTGGTTTTGCTCTGGTTTTGCTCTGGTCTGATGTGGTTTTATTCTGGTCTTCCTCTGGTCTTGATCTGGTCTTGATCTGGATTTGCTCTGGTCTTGATCTGGTCTTGATCTGGATTTGCTCTGGTCTTGATCTGGTCTTGATCTGGTCTTGATCTGGTTTTGATCTGGTCTTGATCTGGTTTTGCTCTGGTCTTGATCTGGTTTTGCTCTGGTTTTGATCTGGTCTTGATCTGGTCTTTTTCTGATCTTGATCCGGTCTTCCTCTGGTCTTGATCTGGTTTTGATCTGGTTTTGATCTGGTCTTCCTCTGATCTTGATCTGGTTTTGCTCTGATCTTCCTCTGGTCTTGATCTGGTTTTGCTATGGTCTTGATCTGGTCTTGATCTGGATTTGCTCTGGTCTTGATCTGGATTTGCTCTGGTTTTGCTCTGGTTTTGATCTGGTCTTGATCTGGATTTGCTCTGGTCTTGATCTGGTCTTGATCTGGGT
Organism: Leuciscus leuciscus; assembly: GCF_965113295.1. Classification (NCBI taxonomy): domain Eukaryota; kingdom Metazoa; phylum Chordata; class Actinopteri; order Cypriniformes; family Leuciscidae; genus Leuciscus; species Leuciscus leuciscus. Next base: position 155,698 of record NC_138727.1, read on the forward strand.
CAGTTGCACACACATAGCCATTGCTAAGACAGTGTCTTGAGTTCTAGACCCGCAAGTCAGTCTTACTTTCGGTATCAAATTAGGCCGATCTACAGTTTTATTGATAAAAAAAAAAGCAATGAACCAATGAACCGGATTTGCTCTGGTCTTGATCTGGATTTGCTCTGGTTTTGCTCTGGTTTTGCTCTGGTCTGATGTGGTTTTATTCTGGTCTTCCTCTGGTCTTGATCTGGTCTTGATCTGGATTTGCTCTGGTCTTGATCTGGTCTTGATCTGGATTTGCTCTGGTCTTGATCTGGTCTTGATCTGGTCTTGATCTGGTTTTGATCTGGTCTTGATCTGGTTTTGCTCTGGTCTTGATCTGGTTTTGCTCTGGTTTTGATCTGGTCTTGATCTGGTCTTTTTCTGATCTTGATCCGGTCTTCCTCTGGTCTTGATCTGGTTTTGATCTGGTTTTGATCTGGTCTTCCTCTGATCTTGATCTGGTTTTGCTCTGATCTTCCTCTGGTCTTGATCTGGTTTTGCTATGGTCTTGATCTGATTTTGATCTGGTCTTGATTTGGTTTTGATCTGGTCTTTTTCTGATCTTGATCCGGTCTTCCTCTGATCTTGATCTGGTTTTGCTCTGGTTTTGATCTGGTCTTCCTCTGATCTTGATCTGGTTTTGCTCTGGTCTTCCTCTGATCTTGATCTGGTTTTGCTCTGATCTTCCTCTGGTCTTGATCTGGTTTTGCTCTGGTTTTCCTCTGGGCTTGATCTGGTCTTCCTCTGGTCTTGATCTGATTTTGCTCTGATCTTCCTCTGAACATGATCTGGTTTTGCTCTGGTCTTTTTCTGATCTTGATCCGGTCTTCCTCTGATCTGGTTTTGCTCTGGTCTTCCTCTTGGCTTGATGTGGTTTTGCTCTAATCTTCCTCTGATCTTGATCTGGTTTTGCTTTGGTCTTTCTCTGATTTTGATCTGGTCTTCCTCTGATCTTGATCTGGTTTTGCTCTGATCTTCCTCTGAACTTGATCTGGTTTTGCTCTGGTCTTTTTCTGATCTTGATCTGGTTTTGCTCTGGTCTTCCTCTGGTCTTGATCTGGTTTTGCTCTGATCAGTTGGGGATATTTTGGGGATATTTAATTTAATTTTATCAATCAATAAATTCCTCTTGAAACAAACTTTGTTGTATTATTTTAATTTAATACCGTGAAGCTGCTTTGATACAATCTGTATTGTGAAAAGCGCTATACAAATAAACTTGACTTGACTTGACTTGATCGTCCTCTGATCTTGATCTGGTTTTCCTCTGGTCTTGATCTGGTTTTGCTCTGGTCTTGATCTGGTTTTGCTCTGATCTTCCTCTGATCTTGATCTGGTTTTGCTTTGGTCTTTCTCTGATCTTGATCCGGTCTTCCTCTGATCTTCCTCTGAACTTGATCTGGTTTTGCTCTGGTCTTTTTCTGATCTTGATCTGGTTTTGCTCTGATCTTCCTATGATCTTGATCTGGTTTTGCCCTGGTTTTCCTCTGGCCTTGATGTGGTTTTGCTCTGATCTTCCTCTGAACTTGATCTGGTTTTGCTCTGGTCTTTTTCTGATCTTGATCTGGTTTTGCTCTGGTCTTCCTCTGGTCTTGATCTGGTTTTGCTCTGATCGTCCTCTGATCTTGATCTGGTTTTCCTCTGGTCTTGATCTGGTTTTTCTCTGGTTTTGCTCTGATCAGTTGGGGATATTTTGGGGATATTTAATTTAATTTTATCAATCAATAAATTCCTCTTGAAACAAACTTTGTTGTATTATTTTAATTTAATACCGTGAAGCTGCTTTGATACAATCTGTATTGTGAAAAGCGCTATACAAATAAACTTGACTTGACTTGACTTGATCGTCCTCTGATCTTGATCTGGTTTTCCTCTGGTCTTGGTCTGGTTTTGCTCTGGTCTTGATCTGGTTTTGCTCTGATCTTCCTCTGATCTTGATCTGGTTTTGCTTTGGTCTTTCTCTGATCTTGATCCGGTCTTCCTCTGATCTTCCTCTGAACTTGATCTGGTTTTGCTCTGGTCTTTTTCTGATCTTGATCTGGTTTTGCTCTGATCTTCCTATGATCTTGATCTGGTTTTGCCCTGGTTTTCCTCTGGCCTTGATGTGGTTTTGCTCTGATCTTCCTCTGAACTTGATCTGGTTTTGCTCTGGTCTTTTTCTGATCTTGATCTGGTTTTCCTCTGGTCTTGATCTGGTTTTTCTCTGGTTTTGCTCTGATCTTCCTCTGATCTTGATCTGGTTTTCCTGTGGTCTTGGTCTGGTTTTGCTCTGGTTTTGCTCTGGTCTTCCTCTGATCTTGATCTGGTTTTGCTCTGGTCTTCCTCTGGTCTTGATCTGGTTTTGCTCTGGTTTTGCTCTGGTCTTCCTCTGGTCTTGATCTGGTTTTGCTCTGATCTTCCTCTGGTTTTGCTCTGGTCTTCCTCTGGGCTTGATCTGGTTTTGCTCTGGTCTTGATCTGGTTTTGTTCTGATCCTTCCTCTGATCTTGATCTGGTTTTGCTCTGGTCTTCCTCTGCTCTTGATCTGGTTTTGCTCTGATCGTCCTCTGATCTTGATCTGGTTTTCCTCTGGTCTTGATCTGGTCTTGATCTGGTTTTGCTCTGGTTTTGCTCTGATCTTCCTCTGATCTTGATCTGGTTTTCCTGTGGTCTTGGTCTGGTCTTGGTCTGGTTTTGCTCTGGTCTTGATCTGGTTTTGCGCTGGTCTTTCTCTGGTCTTGATCTGGTTTTGCTCTGGTCTTCCTCTGATCTTGATCTGGTTTTGCTCTGGTCTTCCTCTGGTCTTGATCTGGTTTTGCTCTGATCTTCCTCTGGTTTTGCTCTGGTCTTCCTCTGGGCTTGATCTGGTTTTGCTCTGGTCTTGATCTGGTTTTGTTCTGATCTTCCTCTGGTCTTGATCTGGTTTTTCTCTGATCTTCCTCTGGTTTTGCTCTGGTTTTCCTCTGGGCTTGATCTGGTTTTGCTCTGGTCTTGATCTGGTTTTGTTCTGATCTTCCTCTGATCTTGATCTGGTTTTGCTCTGGTCTTCCTCTGATCTTGATTCGGTCTTGATCTGGTTTTGCTCTGGTTTTGCTCTGGTCTTCCACTGGTCTTGATCTGGTTTTGCTCTGATCTTCCTCTGGTGTGTTTCAGGTCCAGACGGACGCGCAGCAGGTCTCCACGGATAAGTTCGTGTTCGATCTGCCGGACTGTGAGCGTGTGCATCACGTGGTGGTGTTCTTGCTGGGCACGGTGCCCTTCCCGGCTGGCATGGGTGGCGCGGTGTACTTCTCCTTCCCGGACCCGGCGCTCGGGCCGGTCTGGCAGCTCCTGGGCTTCATCACCAACGATAAGCCCAGCGCCATATTCAAGATCTCCGGGCTGAAAGCTGGTGAGCCTTTTGTGTAAAACCACTTTAAATCACTGGACATACACATGCTAACTAATCACAGAAGAAGAGAACGCCATCTAAGAGTGTGTGTGTGTGTGTGTTCCAGGCGAGGGTGGTGCGCACCCGTTCGGGATGATGGCCGGTTCTCAGGCTCCATCAGTCGCTCAGGTCGGAGTCTCTGTTGAATCTCTGGATCTTCTTGCACAACAAACACCAGTTTCAAATTCAGCCGTCTCAACCGTCGACTCCTTCACACAGGTAAAGCTCTGAAGAGTGTGTGTGTGTGTGTGTGTGTGTGTGTGTGTCGACTCCTTCACACAGGTAAAGCTCTGAAGAGTGTGTGTGTGTGTGTGTGTGTGTGTGTGTGCGCGCGCACACGTGTGTGTGATGGCGGCGGTAGGTTCCCACGCTGTCATACTGCACTAACAAAATCAACATCTACACCCGTCGTAGCTGCCGGCGAAAACGCAGTAAGAGCCAGTTATGTTAATATCAGGACTACTCACAATGTGCTTGGTTTCAACCCTGAAGTTCGCGACCAAAGCTGCTTTAAGAATTTATTACCATCTTATGTGATATATTACAGAAATGGATCCTACACAGAAACTCACAGTTTAGTTTAGTTTGTTTATTTATAAAGCACATTTCAACAGTCACAGGACTGACCAAAGTGCTGTACAATCATTAAATAGAACATAGCATACGGTTAAAATACACAACAGCTGAGAGGTTACATGTATAGTATTAGACAATTGAACTATAGACAGATAAGTCTATCTAAATAGATAAATTAAAATTTATAAGCTACAGAAGAGAGGACACTTAGATGGTATTAAAAGCTAAGGAGAATAGATGAGTTTTCAGTAGGGATTTAAAAACTGGTAGCGAGTGAGCTGTTCTAATTTGTATTGGCAGGTTGATCCATAATCTGGGTCCCACTACTGAAAAGGCTCTATCTCCTCTACGCTTCAACCTTGTGCAAGGAACAGCAAGTATATTAAGATTACTGGATCTTAAGACACGGGACGGGCTGTATAAGTGTATAAATTCTGATAGATAACTTGGAGCAAGATGGTGCAGGCATTTGAACACGAGTAGGAGAATTTTGTAATCAATCCTATATTGGACAGGTAGCCAATGTAAAGCTTGCAGGATGGGTGTGACATGATCAAATTTACGTGTTTTCATAAGAAATTTGGCCGCAGCATTTTGAACAAGTTGAAGGCGTGTGAGCTGGGCTTTTGAAATGCCGCAATAAAGAGAGTTACAGTAATCCAAGCGTGAAGTTATGAACGCATGGATGGCTGTCTCAAGGGATTTTTCAGGAATAAAATGTTTGATTTTGGCAGGAAGGCGGAGTTGATAAAAGCCAGACGCAACAACAGAGGACACCTGTTTCTCTAAAGTTAAGCGACTGTCAAGGAAAACTCCCAAATTTCGTACGCAGCTTGTATTAAAAACCGACAAATTGCCCAAAATGCTGCTGTCAAACTTAAATTTGTCAGATGGGCCAAAAACTATAACTTCCGTCTTTGAGTCGTTTAATGTTAAGAAGTTATTTGCAAGCCAGAGCTTTACCTCATCAAGACAGTTCATTAAAGATTTAAGTGCAGAGGGGTCATTTCTTTTAATCGGCAAATAGATCTGGGTGTCGTCCGCGTAAAAATGAAAGGAGACACCGTGTCTTCTTAAAATCGCGCCCAGAGGAAGCAGATATAAAGAAAAAAGCGTGGGAGATAAAATAGAACCCTGAGGCAGACCAGTTTCAAGGAGGGCAGCAGAAGAGGTGCAACTGCAAATCTTGACTGCAAAATATCTGTCAGTTAAATAGGAATTAAACCATTCTAAGACTGAACCTTTCAGTCCCAAATGTTTTAATCTAGATAGGAGCAGTGAGTGATTGACAGTATCGAAGGCTGCTGTTAAGTCTAATAATACTAAAACCACAGGGTTTCCAGCATCTGTTGCAACTAAAATGTCATTTAACACTCTCAGCATAGCAGATTCGGTGCTGTGAAAAGACTTAAAACCAGACTGGAAAATGTCTACCGTTTTTGACGTATTTAGGAATGACTGAAGTTGATACAGTACAGTCTTTTCCAGAATCTTTGAAATAAAAGGAAGTACAGAGATAGGTCGATAATTATTTAGAACTGAAGTGTCTAAGGAAGGCTTCTTGAGTATCGGAGAGACAAAAGCCATTTTTAGGCATGAGGGAACCGAAGCAGTGGATAAACATTCATTCATTCATTCATTCATTCATTCATTCATTCATTTAAAAAAAGCGAGAATGTATATCATCAGAAGGGCAAAAAGAGGGTTTGATTTTAGCAATGGTTTCCGTAAGCAATTGAAAAGTAATTGGTTTAAAAGTGCCCCATGATGTTTCCGGCATGCTCAGATCATAGTGATCATCATAAGGAACTGTTATCTGAGGCCTTAATTTAGCAATTTTGTCAATGAAGAAGCTCAAGAAGCTTTCACATAGTGCATTTGAGGGGTTTGGAAAAGTATAAACAGGTGGATTTAAGGCAGCATGTATGACGGAGAACAGAATCTTAGGTCTATGATGGTTGTTAGAAATCATGTTCGAAAAATAAGCAGCTTTTGCGGCTTTTGCAGCTGACTGATAGGTCAGTAGGCAATCCTTCAGTAATTTAGATGACGACTGAAGTCTGTCCTTTTTCCATTTCCGCTCCGCTTTTCTACATGCTTGTCTTAATGTGCGGGTCTCTGAAGTTTGCCACGGATCAGTTCTAGTTCTTTGATTTTGTTTAAAGACTTTCAGAGGAGCAATTTTGTTTAGTACCTCCAGCTGGGCACAGAGATGGGAGACCACTAGGAAAACCCTTGTTAAAGTACAACGTAAGAATCCTACGGAAATTCCCCCTCTGTAGAGCGCTCTCACCGAGGCCCGATTCAGAGACGCTCACTGAGTGGATAGATCAGCAGTTGCGCTTCGTCCGGGAAACCATCCAAGACAATAGATATCATTCTAATCCACAGCACTTACCCAGATCCCCCTCCTGCAATATGCGACGTGGGTAAAGTCTGAGTATTATGCTGTGAAATGCCAACCAGCACAGTTACACCAGCAGATAAGCAGCTCTCCATGGTGTGGCGCTCTGGACCTGGACAACCCGAAAGATCACCCCGCAACCTCGGACTTCACCACAGTGGAGATCTCTAGAGTTCTCTGCAGCCTCCCGAACAACAAAGCATGTGGTGCAGACGGTGTGACTTATGAAGTGCTCAAAGCAACAAAACAATTCTCAATAGTGGCCCTCACTCAGATTTGTAATGTCTGTCTAATCAATCGGAAAGTCCCCGATTCCTGGAAGGGAGCCATTATCTATAGGATCCCCAAGAAGAACAACATTCCAGAGGACCCTTCCAGCTGGAGGGATATATCGCTGCTCCCCACTATACACAAGGTAAATATGAAGTGTATTTTAGGCCGAATTTTACCCTGGCTGGTGGAATCAGGAACATTGACAACAAAACAAAAAGCGTACATAGACTGAGAATGACTGAGAATGACTGAATGCAAGGAATGACTGAGCACGTATTCTGTGTGAAGACTGCCACTGATGATTTTAAACATGAATCCTCCCGTTTCTATGTGGTGTTCCTTGATTTTCGAGATGCTTTTGGTTCTTTACCTCATAGCGTAATGCTTCATTCCCTTGAGGAAATAAAACTGCCGGAACAGTATATACATATAATCAACAATGTATACGACAATTCTTTTCTACAAGTGATTTGTGGACAACAACTAACGAAACCGGTTAAACTTGAAGTTGGGATTAAAGGGGTGTCCCTGGAGCGCTGTGAACTTCATAGTGGCTCTAAACCACTGGCTGAACTGGTTACGCCTCCTTGCCCCGCCTGGCATTACACCTCCAAACCCAGTTCAGGCCTTAGCCGACGACGTCCTCATAGTATCAAGAGAGGAGAACGTCATTAACAACATGCTGGCAATGTTGTTGCCAGCATCGCTTTCTGCAATCGCTTTCCGCAATGGTCTGGACTTGAAATTAAGAACAACAAATGTGCGGTGTTCTACGAACGACACAGCGGTGGCAATAGATGGTATAGAGCCAAGTGTGATCAGCCTCCATCCACAATCGCTGGGAGCACAATCAGAGTCTATTCAAGACACGAATCTTACAATTATCTAGGACACATGTTTAATGTTGCAGGAGAATGGCAAGAGCAAGTGAGCGATATCTGTAAGGAATACTCAGACTAGACTTGATAGACCAGTGTCCTCTACCGACCGGCGTGAGACTCCTGGCAGATCGGGATATAGCTCTATCCAAGATCCAACATCTGTTCACCAATGTCCACATTGCTAAACAGCATCTGAATGAGCTGAACAATAAGACCGTGCAGCTGGTAAGAAAATGGTTAAATCTCAATACACACACAACAAGAAGTATTCTCTTTATGAGCAAATCAGAGGGGGGACTGGGGATTCCCAACATTGAATGGATATATACAGCTACCAGAGAACTACTGCACATGTTGAGTAATGACGACCTTACAGTTAGAGAAGTGGCCCGGCGCTCACTGCTGCTGGATCTCAGCATACACCAGGTCCCCTACGCTGCAGATGGAGAACCAGGGCTCCTCGGCTTCAGAAAGAAACCTAGCGGAAAGCTGGAGACCAGGGCCACAGGATTTGGAGTACGTTCGGATTGGCCCGATCTGCATGACTTGTGCAGCAACAATAATATACAGCTGAACTGGGCCAATAATGTACAGCTGAACTGGGCCAGTAATGTACAGCTGAACTGGGCCAGTAATGTACAGCTGAACTGGGCCAGTAATATACAGCTGAACTGGGCCAGTAATATACAGCTGAACTGGGCCAGTAATATACAGCTGAACTGGGCCAGTAATATACAGCTGTACTGGGCCAATAATATACAGCTGAACTGGGCCAATAATATACAGCTGAACTGGGCCAGTAATATACAGCTGAACTGGGCCAGTAATATACAGCTGAACTGGGCCAGTAATATACAGCTGTACTGGGCCAATAATATACAGCTGAACTGGGCCAATAATATACAGCTGAACTGGGCCAGTAATATACAGGTGAACTGGGCCCTGTAATAAGGGATCCACTGGAGGCAAGTTGAGAAATGAGAACCCAAGTGCAGTTTATTGTAACTAAAATAAAACATGAAACAAAAACATGACGTGGCATGAAAACAAAAACCATGGCATGAACATGAAACTTACACTACAGCAGAATTACAGGAAACAATACTTGACAAAGACACATGGCAAACATGAGGGCTTAAATACACAACGGCTCAAGAACAGAAATGACGTGAAAAGTCTCAGCAGTCGTGATGTGAACAGTCTCTGGCTCGGCAGACGTGACGTGAACAGTCTCTGGCTCGGCAGACGTGACGTGAACAGGCTCTGGCTCGGCAGACGTGACGTGAACAGGCTCTGGCTCGGCAGACGTGACGTGAACAGGCTCTGGCTCGGCAGACGTGACATGAACAGGCTCTGGCTCGGCAGACGTGACGTGAACTTCAAATGTGTGCACCGACCACACACACCATATGGCTGTGGCCATAATTGTTAGTGTAGCCATAACTGAGGGCTCAGGTTCAGGCGTGGCGGCGGCCATCTTGTCAGGAGACACAGGCTCGGTGGCGGCCATTTTGTTAGGAGACACAGGCTCGGCGGCGGCCATCTTGTCAGGAGACACAGGCTCGGCGGCGGCCATCTTGTCAGGAGACACAGGCTCGGCGGTGGCCATCTTGTCAGGAGACACAGGCTCGGCGGCCGACGTGGCGTGAACAGACTCAGACTTGGCAAGCGTGACTTGAAGAGACCCAGACATGGCAGACATGACTTGAAGAGATTCAGGCTTGGCAGGCATGACGTGAAGTGGCTCAGGCTTGGCAGATACTGTGGGTTTGTGGGGCTTCTCCTCAAAACCCACAGTAAATGAGGAACCGCTCAATAATAGGGCATAGTCAATATATTGGGCCAAGGACCAGTGGATTTTTCCCCCAGGAAGCTGGGAGCAAATGGGCTCATTCAGATTCACCCTAAATATGTCCTTGAGGGCCACGTCATTAAAATCCAACTGGCAACACAGCCCACAAAATTTCTCCACATACGTTTCCAGGGGAAGATTCCGCTGGCGGAGGTTTAGGAGTGCAACCGCTGGGTTCATTGTAGGAGGTCAAGTATTCTGTAATAAGGGATCCACTGGAGGCAAGTTGAGAAATGAGAACCCATGTGCAGTTTATTGTAACTAAAATAAAACATGAAACAAAATCATGACGTGGCATGAAAACAAAAACCATGGCATGAGCATGAAACTTACACTACAGCAGAATTACAGGAAACAATACTTGACCAAGACACATGGCAAACATGAGGGCTTAAATACACAGACCAATGACAAAACAAGGGACACCTGTGAACAATGATCAGACAATTAACCAATGACAAGACATGGCAGGATCACATGACAAACAGGGAATCACATGACAGACATGGAAACAAGACATGACACAGAAACATGACAAGAACAAACACAAAACGTGACAGGCCAATAATATACAGCTGAACTGGGCCAATAATATACAGCTGAACTGGGCCAATAATATACAGCTGAACTGGGCCAATAATATACAGCTGAACTGGGCCAGTAATATACAGCTGAACTGGGCCATAATATACAGCTGAACTGGGCCAGTAATATACAGCTGAACTGGGCCAGTAATATACAGCTGAACTGGGCCAGTAATATACAGCTGTACTGGGCCAGTAATATACAGCTGAACTGGGCCAGTAATATACAGCTGAACTGGGCCAGTAATATACAGCTGAACTGGGCCAGTAATATACAGCTGAACTGGGCCAGTAATATACAGCTGTACTGGGCCAGTAATATACAGCTGAACTGGGCCAGTAATATACAGCTGTACTGGGCCAGTAATATACAGCTGTACTGGGCACATGCAGGTGGGGAGCAGGTCAGTATCAGCGAGGGGCAGATTATGGATCTAAAGGTGTGTGCTGAGGCGATAATACATCACACTGGAACCAGTAAGAAGCTGAACAGTCGGACGTGCACGTGTGTGTGAGCAGTCGTGTGTGTGCGCAGTCGTGTGTGTGAGCAGTCGTGTGTGTGCGCGCAGTCGTGTGTGTGCGCAGTCGTGTGTGTCAGAGTCGTGTGTGCAGTCGTGTGTGTGTGTAGTCGTGTGTGTCAGAGTCGTGTGTGTGTGTGCCGCTCCTCTATAGTCATGAACGTCTGCTTGTTTCCTTAGTTCACGCAGAAGATGCTGGAGAGCTTGTACAACTTCACCTCCTCTTTTGCTCTGTCTCAGTCTCAGATGACACCGAACCCTTCAGAGATGTTCATTCCTGCGAGCTCCATCCTCAGATGGTGAGTGTGTGTGTGGGGTAAGGGTGTGTGTGTGTGTGTCCAGATAAGCCTCAGGTGTGTGTGTGTTCAGATCAGCCTCAGGTGTGTGTGTGTGTGTGTATGTGTGTGTGTTCAGATCAGCCTCAGGTGTGTGTGTGTGTGTTCAGATCACCCTCAGGTGTGTGTGTGTGTGTGTGTGTGTGTGTGTGTTCAGATCAGCCTCAGGTGTACGTGTGTGTGTGTGTGTGTGTGTGTGTGTGTGTGTGTGTGTGTGTGTTCAGATCAGCCTCAGGTGTGTGTGTGTGTGTGTGTGTGTTCAGATCAGCCTCAGGTGTGCGTGTGTGTGTGTGTGTGTGTGTGTTCAGATCAGCCTCAGGTGTGCGTGTGTGTGTGTGTGTGTGTTCAGATCAGCCTCAGGTGTGCGTGTGTGTGTGTGTGTGTGTGTTCAGATCAGCCTCAGGTGTGCGTGTGTGTAGGTGTGTGTGTGTTCAGATCAGCCTCAGGTGTGCGTGTGTGTGTGTGTGTGTGTGTGTGTTCAGATCAGCCTCAGGTGTGCGTGTGTGTGTGTGTGTGTGTTCAGATCAGCCTCAGGTGTGCGTGTGTGTGTGTGTGTGTGTGTGTGTTCAGATCAGCCTCAGGTGTGCGTGTGTGTGTGTGTGTGTGTGTGTGTGTGTTCAGATCAGCCTCAGGTGTGCGTGTGTGTGTGTGTGTGTGTGTGTGTGTGTTCAGATCAGCCTCAGGTGTGCGTGTGTGTGTGTGTGTTCAGATCAGCCTCAGGTGTGCGTGCGTGTGTGTGTGTGTGTGTGTGTGTGTGTGTGTGTTCAGATCAGCCTCAGGTGTGCGTGTGTGTGTGTGTGTGTGTGTGTGTGTGTTCAGATCAGCCTCAGGTGTGCGTGTGTGTGTGTGTGTGTGTGTGTGTGTGTTCAGATCAGCCTCAGGTGTGCGTGTGTGTGTGTGTGTGTGTGTTCAGATCAGCCTCAGGTGTGCGTGTGTGTGTGTGTGTGTGTGTGTGTGTGTGTGTTCAGATCAGCCTCAGGTGTGCGTGTGTGTGTGTGTGTGTGTGTGTGTGTGTGTGTGTGTTCAGATCAGCCTCAGGTGTGTGCAGTGGCGATTCTAGACTTTTTTAACAGGGGTGGCCTTAGTTGAGCACTGATTAATTCAAGGGTGGCATCATAAAATCATGCATCGAACACCATACTCATAAATTGAAGGACAAAGACCGTACTCTTACATCAAATTTCTTTTTATTTGAATAAAATCAAATATAAATAAACATCTCAAACATAAAAATACACCTTCAAGACTTTTTTTTTTTTACAATAACAACTCAAACATAATATCTTTGGCCATCTATTTCTATAGCTGTTAACATCCAAAATCCAAGTTCTCAGCTAAATACTATTTATTCATGGAACAATGAATTACGATTTGTTTGCCCATCTATATATTGGTGTTAAAACAACCTATCATTTATGATATGACGTTATTTTCATATAGGGACCAGTTACAAAAGAGAGAGAGCCCCAGCCGCGCGCGCGCACTCACCTTCACCGTCTTCAAACAATACGTCTTGCTCTCTCTCCCTCACGCATATTAATCAAAATATTTTTTTTCCCGACCAAATCGGTTATAAAAATGCTGTTATTATAAAAGGTTCCTAGTGTCAATGTATTGCTTGTTTTTTTTTTTCTGTTTACATTTCATGGTGTGACACAGACTTCAGAGCGACCAAAGCGTCAACAAGCTTCCCCGTATGTTTTTGACAAGCGTCCTTGACAGGGCGGCCAGAGCTTCTTTGCAGCTCAAGTCGGCGGCGGTGTGAACGTACAGTAAGCCTAACTTACTGAAGGTAGGGGCGAGCTACCTTGCTGGCGTGTTTAATTTGGTTGGTTCCTTGGTTAAAATTTAATGTAGGCTACGTTTTTTGCACAAAATTGCGTCTGCTAATCTTCTAATGATAAATCATTAAATGCTTTTTACAAAAGTAGCCTACAGTTAACAGTTAATGACCTAGCAAATGTCGACTGAGTAGGCAGAATAGGCAGGTACAGTGGATAAATTAGCCTACATGACGTGATTCAACAGACGTGATACTGGGCTGTGTGTGCGATTAGATATCAAGGCAGATGTGATAGGTAAATAGATATCTTTGCGTGCTAGCACAAGTAGTAACGTTAGTGCTGTAAACTCACATGCTAAAAAACAATAAGCCATGTATCGTTGGTTAGCTTACATCAAACACTTGCTACTTACATTTCTGAGTTCTGGTGTCTGACTGTCCAAGCTCCCGCGCTGATTTAAAGGCAGCAAAGTGCGTCAACAAAGGTTCCGCCTTTGACCACGTTAATGGCCAATCGTAGAGTAGGATTTTGGGGTGGCACCTGGGGTGGCCAATCGAAAATCGGGCCTCTGGCTCCGCCCCTGGGTGTGTGTGTGTGTGTGTGTGTGTGTGTGTGTGTGTGTGTGTGTGTGTGTGTTCAGATAAGCCTCAGGTGTGTGTGTGTTCAGATCAGCCTCAGGTGTGTGTGTGTGTGTGTGTGTGTGTGTGTGTGTGTATGTGTGTGTGTGTTCAGGTCAGCCTCAGGTGTGTGTGTGTGTGTGTGTTCAGATCAGCCTCAGGTGTGTGTGTGTGTGTGTGTGTGTGTGTTCAGATCAGCCTCAGGTGTGTGTGTGTGTGTGTGTGTGTGTGTATGTTCAGATCAGCCTCAGGTGTGCGTGTGTGTGTGTGTGTGTGTTCAGATCAGCCTCAGGTGTGTGTGTGTGTGTGTGTGTTCAGATCAGCCTCAGGTGTGTGTGTGTGTGTGTGTGTGTGTGTGTGTGTGTGTGTGTGTGTGTGTGTGTGTGTGTGTGTGTGTGTGTGTGTGTGTGTGTGTTCAGATCAGCCTCAGGTGTGTGTGTGTGTGTGTGTGTGTTCAGATCAGCCTCAGGTGTGTGTGTGTGTGTGTGTGTGTGTGTGTTCAGATCAGCCTCAGGTGTGCGTGTGTGTGTGTTCAGATCAGCCTCAGGTGTGTGTGTGTCCAGATCAGCCTCAGGTGTGTGTGTGTCCAGATCAGCCTCAGGTGTGTGTGTGTGTGTGTCCAGATCAGCCTCAGGTGTGAGTGTGTGTGAGTGTGTGCGTGAGTGTGTGTGTGTGTGTGTGTGTGTGTGTGTGTGTGTGTGTGTGTGTGTGTGTGTGTGTGTGTGTGTGTGTGTGTGTTCAGTGACGATATTCTGTTTCTCTTACAGGTATGAGAACTTTCAGAGGCGAATGATGCAGAACCCTAACTTCTGGAAGACGTGACGCGCTTGCGTTGTGTTTTAACCCTTTCCTGGAGAAGAAGATCATCATTAATGTTCAGTTTGAGTTTCCATGAGTTTCACCTGGACAAGAATCTCTTTCTTCTTATAAATACTGCCTGGCATTCACTCTTTTGCTGAAGACGTTTTATATAACATGGCAAACTCATGAGAAATAAATACCATGTGGTTACATTTTATTTGTCATTTCCTGGTTATTTGTAAATTTGTTTTCACAATTAAAATTGATTCAAAGCAGCTTTTCAGATATTCATATCTCTGTGTTTCCTCTGGCAGCAAATGTCCAAATAACTTCAATATATATATGATATAACACTGATATGTGTGTCTCTCTGCATGTGTGTTTATTGAACAGGCCGAATAAACCGTGATAATGTTCAGTTCGACTGCAGACACTCTTCTACTGTTTGTTTCAACAAATATATTGTAATGTAAGCTGATATTTGTAGGTGCTTTGCTGAAGGAAACAGACAGATTTTCAGAAGCAGCCTGTTGTTGTTCATCGGGGAACTGATAAGAGTCTTTCAATGATTCACACATGAATAAAAGGTTGTGTTTCAAGGCAAGAGCCGCTGAATGTCGAGCTTCTGAGTGTTTGTTGATTTGACGGCAGTAGAAAGTGTGTCATATTTACTGTTGTGAAGTGACAGATCAAGAGCCTCCTTCATCTTCACCATCGTCAGCGACGGCTCGGGAGTTTTACACCTGAAGACTGAGAGCTGAAGAGTTTTACACCTGAACACTGAGAGCTGAAGAGTTTTACACCTGAAGACTGAGAGCTGAAGAGTTTTACACCTGAACAGTGAGAGCTGAGGAGTTTTACACCTGAACACTGAGAGCTGAAGAGTTTTACACCTGAACACTGAGAGCTGAAGAGTTTTACACCTGAACACTGAGAGCTGAAGAGTTTTACACCTGAACACTGAGAGCTGAAGAGTTTTACACCTGAACACTGAGAACTGAAGAGTTTTACACCTGAACACTGAGAGCTGAAGAGTTTTACACCTGAACACTGAGAGCTGAAGAGTTTTACACCTGAACACTGAGAGCTGAAGAGTTTTACACCTGAACACTGAGAGCTGAAGAGTTTTACACCGGAACACTGAGAGCTGAAGAGTTTTACACCTGAACACTGAGAGCTGAAGAGTTTTACACCTGAACACTGAGAACTGAAGAGTTTTACACCTGAACACTGAGAGCTGAAGAGTTTTACACCTGAACACTGAGAGCTGAAGAGTTTTACACCGGAACACTGAGAACTGAAGAGTTTTACACCTGAACACTGAGAGCTGAAGAGTTTTACACCTGAACACTGAGAACTGAAGAGTTTTACACCTGAACACTGAGAGCTGAAGAGTTTTACACCTGAACACTGAGAACTGAAGAGTTTTACACCTGAACACTGAGAGCTGAAGAGTTTTACACCTGAACACTGAGAGCTGAAGAGTTTTACACCTGAACACTGAGAACTGAAGAGTTTTACACCTGAACACAGAGCTGAAGAGTTTTACACCTGAACACTGAGAGCTGAAGAGTTTTACACCTGAACACTGAGAACTGAAGAGTTTTACACCTGAACACTGAGAGCTGAAGAGTTTTACACCTGAACACTGAGAGCTGAAGAGTTTTACACCTGAACACTGAGAGCTGAAGAGTTTTACACCTGAACACTGAGAACTGAAGAGTTTTACACCTGAACACTGAGAGCTGAAGAGTTTTACACCTGAACACTGAGAGCTGAAGAGTTTTACACCTGAACACTGAGAGCTGAAGAGTTTTACACCTGAACACAGAGCTGAAGAGTTTTACACCTGAACACTGAGAGCTGAAGAGTTTTACACCTGAACACTGAGAGCTGAAGAGTTTTACACCTGAACACTGAGAACTGAAGAGTTTTACACCTGAACACTGAGAGCTGAAGAGTTTTACACCTGAACACTGAGAGCTGAAGAGTTTTACACCTGAGAGCTGAAGAGTTTTACACCTGAACACTGAGAGCTGAAGAGTTTTACACCTGAACACTGAGAGCTGAAGAGTTTTACACCTGAGAGCTGAAGAGTTTTACACCTGAACACCTGAGAGCTGAAGAGTTTTACACCTGAACACTGAGAGCTGAAGAGTTTTACACCTGAACACTGAGAACTGAAGAGTTTTACACCTGAACACTGAGAACTGAAGAGTTTTACACCTGAACACTGAGAACTGAAGAGTTTTACACCTGAACACTGAGAACTGAAGAGTTTTACACCTGAACACTGAGAGCTGAAGAGTTTTACACCTGAACACTGAGAGCTGAAGAGTTTTACACCTGAGAGCTGAAGAGTTTTACACCTGAACACTGAGAGCTGAAGAGTTTTACACCTGAACACTGAGAGCTGAAGAGTTTTACACCTGAGAGCTGAAGAGTTTTACACCTGAACACCTGAGAGCTGAAGAGTTTTACACCTGAACACTGAGAGCTGAAGAGTTTTACACCTGAACACTGAGAACTGAAGAGTTTTACACCTGAACACTGAGAGCTGAAGAGTTTTACACCTGAGAGCTGAAGAGTTTTACACCTGAACACTGAGAGCTGAAGAGTTTTACACCTGAACACTGAGAGCTGAAGAGTTTTACACCTGAGAGCTGAAGAGTTTTACACCTGAACACTGAGAGCTGAAGAGTTTTACACCTGAACACTGAGAGCTGAAGAGTTTTACACCTGAACACTGAGAGCTGAAGAGTTTTACACCTGAACACTGAGAGCTGAAGAGTTTTACACCTGAACACTGAGAACTGAAGAGTTTTACACCTGAACACTGAGAGCTGAAGAGTTTTACACCTGAGAGCTGAAGAGTTTTACACCTGAACACTGAGAGCTGAAGACACGGTTCATGGGAATTATTTGGATCAGTATCTAAAGTGAAAAACATGATAACTCCCTAATATTGACTGAAGTCACTGTAAGCGTTTGAGACTTTTGTAAGATTTTGAATAGTAATTCCTTCCGATGGATTTACACTTGAGTCATTACTAGTGTGTTCCCATGATCTTCACTTTAGATGCTGATCCAAATAATTAGTAGATCCTTTAGAAAGATGAAGTAACACTTGAGTCATTACTAATGGGTTATCACACATTATGCATTATTAATATAAATTATGAACCTGTATATAGTAGTTTTTAGTAGTCTTCACTGAGGAATGAAAAATAGTAGTTATTGATTAGCTAATTGTGAATTGTGTACCACATTCAACTGAGCGCTATTACTTACTAATTCATTAATCAGAGTTTCTTGTTAGTTAATATTAGTTATTAGAATGTTAATAGTGTGTAACTCATTTGTTCACGATGTGTAGTTATTCAGTAATGAAGGAACAGTATTCTACAGTGTTACCTGTGATGTCTGTGTTATCCCGCTGGTCTCCTCAGATGTGCCGTGGAGCCGCTCAACCTCTGGGCTCCGAGCGTCGAGGGCCGGATGGCAGAGACACACTGGAGGGATGTGTGTGTGTGTGTGTGTGTGAGACGCTCCTCCTGCTGATCCGGGCCGTGTCTGGGCCACACACTCCCTGCACTCACACCCTGGGATCGGCCACAGTCGGTCTTGCACACACTCAGGAGAAGCGCTGAGAGAAGAGCCCGAGGCGGAGACTCTGAGATCGAACTCACAGACGAGAGACGGTAGAGTTCAACAGCAGCCCATGAAGATTCAGCAGCCCAACACGAACTACATTATAACATTACACACATCTAAATAGAAAATAAAATACATTACTTATCACAGAAACAGTTTAAAAAAATGTTCCAGACTGAAACGCTCTCTTTCCCACAAGAGTTCCCATCAGCTAAACAAAGTGATGATAGGAGAGCCGCTCTATTTGAATTGAATTTATGTGAACTGCATGTTTGGCTGCAGAGTCCAGATGTCAGTCTGGTAAAGTTCTCTTTAATGAAATGTGAGCTTTAACCAGCTGAGACTCAGTTAACATGCAGACGCATCACAGCATGGCACTGAATGAGCTTCATGAACCAGTGTTTACTTCATCTGGCCTTCTAACAGTCATATGTTGAAACCTTGTGATAATAATAATCAGCTATATTGTCAATAACACTGTAATAACTGTGTTAAAGACTTGCTCTTATTTAATCTAATCTTCAACAGAATGCAGAATGAGTGTTGTGTGATCAGGACCAGGTTTCTCTGGGACGAGGACGTGTCTCGACCAGCAGGCGGCGCTGTGAGCATCATAAGAGCTGATGTGAAGGAGACCTGCGCTGACCACAGGTGAGCTCTTCTCTTTCAGCTGAGGTCTGTGGAGAGCAGGAGAACCGAGAGCGGGAGAACCCAGAGCCAACAGGAGAACCGAGAGCATGAGAACCTAGAGCAGGAGAACCGAGAGCAGCAGAACCGAGAACAGGAGAACCGAGAGCAGGAGAACCGAGAGCCAACAGGAGAACCGAGAGCACCAGAACCGAGAACAGGATAACCGAGAGCAGCAGAACCGAGAGCAGGAGAACCGAGAGCAGCAGAACCGAGAGCAGGAGAACCAAGAAGAACAGGAGAACGGAGAGCAGGAGAACCAAGAGCAGGAGAACCAAGAGCCAACAGGAGAACCGAGAGCAGGAGAACCGAGAGCAGGAGAACCGAGAGCCAACAGGAGAACCGAGAGCAGCAGAACCGAGAGCTCAACTGGACCTGAAAGAAAACAGTATGTGAAGGTTGGCACGACAGATGTCTTAAAGACAGCAGCAAAATGGTCACGCAACTAAATTAAAACAAAAAAACTAAAATTGTGTAATAAAACTTTTTTTAAAGAATGTTAATTATAAATGTGCAACAGAATTCCAAAGCTGTACATGCAGTGCATGATTACATGTCATTTATATTGTTAGATACTTTTTAACACTTTAACATGAATGTGAAACTCACCTGACTCGTGATTAGTCAGAGCGATCTGGTGTTCAGGTGTTTCCATCACGGCAGAAGAGGAAGAGGAGGAGAAGAAGAGGAGAGGAAGAGGAGAAGAAGAGGAGAGGAAGAGGAGAAGAAGAGGAGAAGAGGAAGAGGAGGAGAAGAAGAGGAAGAGGAGGAGGAGAACAGGAGGAGGAGAAGGAAGAGGAAAAGAAGAGGAAGAGGAGAGGAAGAGGAGAAGAAGAGAAGAAGAGGAGAAGAAGAGGAAGAGGAGGAGGAGAAGAAGAGAGGAAGAGGAGAAGAAGAGGAGAAGAAGAGGAAGAGGAGAAGAAGAGGAAGAGGAGGAGGAGAAGAGGAGGAGGAGGAGGGTTAGTTCCTGTCATTTCTACATGATATATGGTGTTATTAACATCTGACTCAGATCATCTGATGGGTTAGACTGGAGTGTGTTAACGTCCAGAAACCGATTGTTCGGATGGATGATGGATGATGGATGATGGATGATGAAAAACATTTTTTTTCCTACTATGAAAGTGGATGGCTATCACCAACGCCTTTACACAAGTCATAGAATATCAGTTATTTAATTATTGATTTATTGTTGAATTTGTATTTTACATTGATGACATATATATATATGTATATATTGTTAACATGAACGATATCAGAAGTAATTTATTCAGTCTGTGAGACTGTGTGTTACTCAATAGCCTGTGGGTGGTGTGTAAGGGAGTCTCATGTTCATCTGTGCTGATGAAGTCTAACTCAAGCACATAAACAGTCTCACAAAAGCAGAAAAACTGTATTCTACCTCTTCATTTCCTCGCTCTGCTGGGAGCGAATGATGTAAATGTAGCGTGAATGTGAAGCGTGTGGACAGCTGTTCCACTTTCCCAAGACTTTCCCAAGACTCCAGATCAAACTGATATCCCACATTTATTGAGCAACACTCCAGCCAGAGTCCAGTCTTGATTCCAGATGTTCAAACACACAGACGACGCCATCAAACCAACAAACCACAGATCTGAACAAACCAACATCTGATAACAATGACAAACAATACTTCGTTTGATATGTTACATTAGAACATCTAGTGTTCCTTCAGATGTAAAACAGAGAACGGCTCATCAGGAGCTCGTCGTACCGCCATCTCAGTCCAAACACACAGAAGCAGAACCAACACACACCGCACAGAAACATCGTAAAACAACATTCATCTCTAAGAGGTCAGATGTCAAATCACACATTCTGTACAAACTCTGACATCACGATGGTTGACTGACATTATGACCTGCAGGACACAGAAGTGACTCATGAAATTCAGCGAGGTTGAGGAGAAACACACACACACACACCAGATAGACCAGCATGAACCAGCATGAACCAGTCTGCCTCTCCAGAGCTCCTGGTCTCGTCCCTTCACTCGGCCTTCACTCCTTCTCCTCCTTTTCCATGCGAGTGGGTGTTTCTGGGAATAATATTACACAGAATCATTCCGGAGGGACATTTCCTGGCATGTTTGCCTCTTATTGATGGATTCCAGTGTTTCAAAACTATTGGGTGAACTTCAGAGATGCTGAGGAACAGCCAACATTCGCTGCTCGTGTCGCTGCAGCTGCAGAGCTGATACACGCGTCTACTTCTGCAATATCATGTGAACGCTGAACATCAGAGCCGCAGTTTTCATGATTTATGATGATCAGCTCAGATCAGAAGTTGGAACAGAGAATGAAATAGTTAACTATAGTCATTATCCAAGAAATAATTCAGTCCATTTCATTAAAGTGAAGTCTTGGCAAACGTTCATCTGTAAATCAGACCTCCTGAGGGTTACTAACAGATACTGTAATAGAGTCCTGTACAGCAGGAGAAGATCACAGACGTCATCCACCACTTCATCTAAAGAGTCACTTCTGTTCTGTATTATTTAGAGTATATATATATATGATCAGCTTATGTGTTTCTGGAACACACCGAAGCACGTGAACAATATGAAGGTGTGAAACCCAAACCCAGTGACGCCGCAGCCTTCGAACAATCAGAGGAAGACGCAGGTCACACACAGCGGACGGAAACATCCATGAGGAAATAAGATGATGAGGAGGAGGAAACCATGTTGGAAAACAAACCAATATTCCAGGCGTTTCCCTGTGTTATGAGGAAGGCATTGAGTGAGTGTATGATTGCTGAACTAATGCACTGATTCACAGATCACATCTGGCCGGAATGTCATGATTCAGCAGCGGGTAACACTCATACTGTTCCTTCATTATTGAATAACTACACAGGAACAAATGAGTAACACAATATTAACATTCTAATAACTAATATTAACTAACAAGAAACTCTGATTAATGAATTAGTAAGGAATAGCGCTCAGTCGAATGATGTCATTCACTGTTAGCCAATCAGTAACTACTATTTATTCATACCTGCCCGAGGACTGGAAGAACTGCTATACAGGTTCATAATTAATTTTAATAATGCACAATATATAATTAATTCTAAAGTGAAGGTCATGGTAACCCACTAGTAACGACTCTAGTGTTACCAAACCCGTCAGAAGGAATTGCTCATTATTTGGATCAGTGAAAGGCATGATAACTCTAGTAATGACTGAAGTTCTGAGGTATTTGTGAGATAATAATAGCTTCTGATGGAGTCATTACTAGTGAGTTACCTTGATCTTCACTTCAGAATACTAATCCGAATTATTAGTAATTCATTTAGAATGAAGTTGAGTCATTATCGTACAAAAACCTCAAAAGTTCACCTCGGTCATTGCTAGAAGAGTTATCATGCCACATGTTCTTCATTAATGACGGAACAGTATTCTACAGTTTTACACAAGCAAGGGTAACTCTTATTGAAAATGAAAGATAATCCAGTGTAAAGTGATCTTAACCTGGGCTTTAGAAGGACGCTACCTCAGGGTTTAATGTGGGAATCCGTCGGGAAAACCCCGGCAGTTCAGGAAGAAGCATAAAGCACAGGATCCTGCCTCTGTAATCTCCCTCGCTCACGGGCTTGGACTCTACAGTGGAGAGAAACAGACTGATGTCAAAACTGTGTGAAAGACTTGAGACACGTTCCTCTGTTTGTGTGATTGTGCATCACTGCATTAACTAACTGTGAGCATTTCTTCTCACAAAATATCTGCACAATCAATCACTCAGTGGATGTATGATGTGTGTCCGTGTGAATCCGCACACAGCTGGGATCTCTCAGGAACTCGGATCCTGTCAGGAAGGGAACAGAGTTTCTGACTCAGGCCTGAAGCTCCCGTCCACACCCAACATTCCCTGGGATGGAGCACGGGAACGCTCTGAGCTTCCAAATAAACGCACACTGCGGATTCCCCCTGCTGAGTGTGTGTGTGTGTGTGTGTGTGTGTGTGTGTGTGTGTGTGTGTGTGTGTGTGTGTGTGCAGACGGGCATCTGACCTCAGACATTCCCACAGAGATGCAGGAATAACAGGAAGTCGATGCTCGGAGCTGCCGCTGTGATGCTGTATTTGTGACGCCAGAGATCATGGAATGTTAAACTCTCGTGTCTATATTTAATTCAGTGACGGTCGACTGCAGATCAGCTCAAAAATAAACATTAAAAGGACTATTTCTGGGACGTGTATTAATAAAGTACAACAGTAATTCACGCTCATGTTAGTGCTTCTGGTTAATGTCTAGTGTTACTGTATGGGGCGCCGTTTGTAAAGTGTCTAATGCTGAAAATAACAGCAACATTTTGTCACATTT
This sequence comes from Leuciscus leuciscus, assembly GCF_965113295.1. Lineage (NCBI taxonomy): Eukaryota > Metazoa > Chordata > Actinopteri > Cypriniformes > Leuciscidae > Leuciscus > Leuciscus leuciscus. The sequence continues at coordinate 178,442 of NC_138727.1, forward strand.
AGCTTCAAACAATGTTGTATTTAAGTGGTATGAATTTTTGACGGTCACTTTTTACCACATTTACAACAATATTTGTCAACTTAGAGATATTTTAAATAGTTAAATCTAAATATTAAATGTTACACCTAAATGTTAAATGTTAAATGTTAAATCTAAATGCTAAATCTAAATCTAAATGTTAAATCTAATTCTAAATCTAAATGTTAAATCTAAATGTTAAATCTAAATCTAAATGTTAAATCTAAATCTAAATGTTAAATCTAAATCTAAATCTAAATGTTAAATCTAAATCTAAATGTTGAATCTAAATCTAAATGTTAAATCTAAATGTTGAATCTAAATGTTTCGGGTGAAACTAAATATTTAACTAATATGCAAAATCAAAATGCCGGTAACCGGAAGTGCCAAAATAAAAGCTCGAGGAGGTCAGTGTTTGTTTATAGCATAGGCGTAATTCTATGGGGGGACAGGGGGACACGTCCCCCCCAATATTCAAAGAAGGACAATTTGTCCCCCCAATATTTGATCATACTGTATGATTATGCGGGCAATATCGATGTGATTGCAAATACGTCTTTCTTTCCAGCTCCGAAAATATAAAATCCCGGCCGGTCCATTTCCCAAATCCATTCGACTTGCCTTACACTATACATTAACAAAACCTATTTCTCCTGAAATCCATGTCATGTTTTCCCTATACCTTTAGTAGCTCGTGCACCGTCAGTGAGTTAGGAAAAACCAAACAGAAGAAGAGTTAGGAGCGCGAAATCTGACAGACATTTGGCACATATCTATGAATGGTAAATATCCTGTATTTGGCTGACATAATCCCTTAGATAACGACCAGGTGAATTCAGCGAGTTTATTTTTAAGCTGACAAGTTACTTTTGTTTAAATTTGTACAAAATAAACAGCATTTTCCCTCATTAGTACATAACTGTTTTACTATCATTGCTCAAGACTTGATATTAGAATATTGTTATCCTGTAACAGTAATTTAATCAAAATGTTTATAGCCACTATATGTTTATAGAAGAATATAAGAGAGAGATCACTGGCCGCTTTGTTGTCAATTCAGGCTTGTAATTGATGCCGATGCTATAATCATTACAGGGTGAGTATACGTTGGTTTGACGATCAGATGTAATAAAATTCCTTGTGTTATACAATTACAAACATTCGGACTCTGACTTTTATTTTATTTTGATTAAAAAAATGTGTGCATGCGCCAACACAAAAAGTCCCAAGCTGTCCCCCCCAATGTGTGATTGACAATTTCGCCCTTGGTTTATAGCATGGTTTATAGTGTCAAATAACGAATAAAAACCATCTCATCCGAGGAAATGGACTCTTGGACATGGATTATCGTGATAATAACTACCTAAAATAATAAACACATTTGGAGAAACTGTATTTGAAGAGTAGGCTAGTGTCACTTTTATGAAAAGTGCGGGACTTATGACCTGCAGCCATAATAGCCAGCCACGAGGGGGCTCACTTTGACTGAATGTCATGTCATCACTCTCATCACGAAACTCTACAGTTTCTCCAAATGTGTTTTATTATTTTAGGTAGTTATTATCGTTATATTATAGTTATTATTATGAGATGGTTTTTATTCGTTATTTGACACTATAAACCATGCTATAAACACACACTCGAGCTTTTATTTTGGCACTTCCGGTTACCGGCATTTTGAATTTGCATATTAGTTAAATATTTAGTTTCACCCGAAACATTTAGATTCAACATTTAGATTTAGATTTAGATTTAACATTTAGATTTAGATTTAGATTTAACATTTAGATTTAACATTTAGATTTAGATTTAACATTTAGATTTAACATTTAGATTTAGATTCAACATTTAGATTTAATATTTAGATTTAACATTTATATTTAGATTTAACGTTTAGATTTAACATTTAGATTTAGATTTAACATTTGGATTTAACATTTATATTTAGATCTAGCATTTAGGTGTAACATTTAATATTTAGATTTAACTATTTAAACTATCTCTAAGTTGACAAATATTGTTGTAAATGTGGTAAAAAGTGACCGTCAAAAATTCATACCAGTTTTTTAAACATTGTTTGAAGCTAAATGTGACAAAATGTTGCTGTTATTTTCAGCGTGAGCCGCTTTACAAACGGCGCCCCATATTATGGTGCACATGCAAAAATCTAATTATGATTGATGTCACTTTAATGGTCAGGTCACAGTGTGCTTGGAAAACAGCAGAAACTCTGCAAACCATAAGTAGGTCAGCTTAATAAAAGAAACTTTTGATTTTACGAGCCATTTAGTCTTCACAATAATACTGGGCTCCAGACCTGTCGTTACACAAATGGATAATTAGACTCTGAGCCCTGATGTCTACTGCTGGATAAGAGTGTTTTTGTGTTCGATCTCGGATGAATCATCGCCGCACCCAACAGGCTCATTTCCAATGGTAAAATCAGCATGTTTTCAGGTGTGTTCCTGCTGGATGTGCGATTTTACCTCAAGCGATGACCAGTCAAAACCAAATAATGTGAACTGTGTAACAATAAGCACTTTGTGTAACAGAAACACCCCGGCAGCAATACGAACTTTGTTGCTTTGCTTTGATCTGATTATGTGAGATTTGATTTGATGTCCTCATGATCAGGGAGGAAAACAGTCCTTTCACTGTCGTCCAACAGAGCATTCATAAACCACAGCTGTAGGAACAAATGTGACTTTCTGAAGAACATGTGAGTGATTTGTGTTGCTATGCTGTTGCTAAGGCGTTCTTAATGCCTGTCAGACATTTCAAGGGTGATTCTCAGGGATATTCTGGGGCCGGATTCACCAAAATCCACTGGAGCACCTAGGGGAAAGAGAAAGTAGGGACAAATAAGTGCCTTCCAGCTCATAGCAAAGCGGGAATAAGCAACAGTATATATATACAGTTATGACAATTCCACATGAACTGGCAGCAGCACCGCTGGATCCACATATGCAGCGTATAAACAACGAGCCATAACTGACGAGAATAAGCTAAAAGACTCCACAACATAAGATATTCGACAATCCACTCCCTGCGATCGAGAACAACACGGGTGCATCCACTGAAGAATAATGAACATCATGCTCTGAAGCTGACTAAATCAGCGCATATAAGGAATGAAAGCACAGAGGACCTGGTCGAAATCGTGGCCAGGCACAGACGAATAACTGATCCGGAACGGCAGAACGAGCGGTGCAGAAGATGGGATCTCAAGGCTATAAACTCTAGCAAAAGTGTTTTGTAAAGACCAACCTGCTGCCTGACCAATGTCCTGAATCAGTACTCCTACAGGCTGGGACTGGGAATAGAGGCGTACACAGAATCCTGGGAGCAAACACTTGCAGTGTTATAATCTGTGCTCTAAACGAAGTAGAAAGCACTGTAGGCACTTAGTCTAATCCTACAGTCATCCTTACTGAACTCCATACGAGCAGCGTCTGTAGACAGTGCTGCAAATCCTCCGCTCTCTTACCACACGCTAAAGCCAGCTTAAGCGGCGTCTTGAAAACACGCATTGCCCGCTGTTCCCCTGGATGGGACGTGCTCTCGAATCACTGGCCCAGGGAATGCAGATATGCTTTTCTCCAGTGAAGATCATGCCCCTGGAACTGCACAAGTTCAGGAGGAGTGAGAGACGGTGCCATAGTTTCCGGAGTAGGTGGAGCTTCTAAAGTCTCCATCTCCATGACTGATCTGTTGCGGAGGGATCCGCTATCTCAGCACGTTCCATCCAGGGGAACAGCGGGCAATGCCTTCTCCTCTGAGCCAAACAAGTCCATCTCCTAGAACATCTCCTCTGAGCCAAACAAGTCCATCTCCTCTGAGCTAAACAAGTCCATCTCCTCTGAGCCAAACAAGACCATCTCCTCTGAGCCAAACAAGACCATCTCCTCTGAGCCAAACAAGACCATCTCCTCTGAGCTAAACAAGTCCATCTCCTCTGAGCCAAACAAGACCATCTCCTCTGAGCCAAACAAGACCATCTCCTCTGAGCCAAACAAGACCATCTCCTCTGAGCCAAACAAGACCATCTCCTCTGAGCCAAACAAGTCCATCTCCTCTTTGCCAAACAAGTCCATCTCCTCTGAGCCAAACAAGTCCTTCACTTGATGCCTCCACTCCCAGTGAACCGGACATCATATCCGCACCGCAGATCTGACTTCTGGGAACATACAGGGTTTCTGTCGCCCAAAACAAGGAAACACTCCGCCAGACACTGAAGCGAGCGTGAGCAAATACACTCTTGATGGAAGATGTAAGACACCACCGTCCGTTCCAATAAGGACATGACGATCCTTGACTAGCGGAAGAAAGTGCTGCTTGAGGCAGTTTATGTGCCACATTGCCAGAGCTCATCCAGGTGCCGCAGACAGTCAGCAGAATCACTGTAGGGACGAGGCAAGAGCACTGAGCAAAGACACACTCTCATCGTTTGCAGTTCCAAGTTCATTCCCAAGACTGCGATGCTCTGCGCGGATGAAGCCGGCTCTTGTGCACATTGACTGTCAGCTCAAGACTCGTCAGATGGTCGAGAAGCCGCCGTTTGTGGCTCAATTCAATAGCCTGAAATCCAAAACAGGGCGAAGACAGCCTTTCATTCTGATACTCCTGACGCCGGCTCGTGCTGAAGCACGGAGGCAAACTGAGTGTCTCTTCCCTGCGAACGCCTCATCGAGCGGCTAAAGCTTTTTTCCTCTGTACAGATGAAAGCATTGTTAGGATGATTGCCGTTCCCGCGGATCCGCTGTGTTGTGCATAACGACAGGGGGGTTGGCAGTGTCACTTTGTAGAGAGAGAGAGAAGAGAGAGAGAGAGAGAGAGAGAGAGAGAGAGAGAGAGAGAGAGCACATACACATTCAATATCTTGCCTCTGAGAGGATCTTCATCAGCTCCTCATCCACTGCGGGAGCCTGGGACTCCTGACAGGACCGTCTCCTGAGTCTCCTGAGTCTCCTGAGTCAAAACTGTGGACAGATTGTCATCGGTGTCCTCACGAACTTCATCTGAAGGGCAAAGTCCTCTTCCTCAACAGAACACCATAGACCTTGAACGACCCGCACGCTGGAACTGCAGACGCGTGATCATCTGGGCTTCTCCTCCTGCGGCTCGTGGGCAACGAGAGGTGGAGACGGAAGGTGTTCGACACGCAGGTCTAGATGGTAGAAATCCTGAAGGTCCTGACTGTCATTTCTCAGCAGAACAAACAGCCAGGCTAGTCCAGTGCTGCTTCTGCATTAGCACTTCCAAGCTGAAAATCAGTTATCGGGGAGCTCCATCGGTCCTCTCCACGCGCAATACTCGGATCGCAGAAGGGATCGATGTCCACTTAAAGGAATTTTCAATGGCGAAAAGTATTCCGATGCTTTGATGCTTGCTTTGTGACAGAGAAAGATTCTGAGTCAGTGACAGTGAGCGCAGAGTTATATAGTGACAGGCTCCGCCCCTAGCTTGTGCACTCGCGCGTCATTGGCCAGTCAATTTTACCGGTGCCATGCAATCAGGCTTGAGTATTTGTGGAAGGAGGGGGAGACAGACCTAAAAGGGAACTAATTTAGATAGATATGAAAAAATGTATATAAGAACACATGGCTAAAAAATATGCAGTTAAAAACTACACTGAACTGAACTGACAGAAAACAGCCTCACGTGTTAATTTACAGATCTCTGAGCCGCATCTCACTATGATGGAGGAAAAAAGAGCATGACTGCAGTAACTTCCATTTTAATTACTGATATTTTGATCCAATTTCCTAGGAAGTGACAAATTTGTTCTCTTGAACACATAGGATGGAAACGCTGATTTATTTTGCAAATGTTTATTAAATGAGTTATTAAAAAAGTTTTTTTTTTACTTTTATCAACACATTTTTTATCTAACCATATAAAAACACCATACTGTTAAATGCTATAGCTAAAATAAAATCTCAAATGTTTGCTTGACTCCAGGGCGTTTTCTGCAGCGTCTCACCCTCATGTATTCATCGGCTGGCATGAGCCGCTGTTGGCAGAAACACAAATCCCTGAGGAATTTGCTTGGAGAACATCTGAGTGAGTGACACGCTTTGGTTTGTTTTGGACAGGCTTGTTGTTCCGTGTCCAGCCCAGCGTTCCCAAACACATGAGCGGTGACTCACGTGTGACTCCTGTGGGAAGCGCGGGGGGTTTCGGCCTGTAAATTCCTCAACTCTAAACATGGACTCGTTACAAATGACGTCACACTTTCTAGGATCAAAAACCAGATGTTCTTATTTCTAACTCTGCAAAAAAAGCAAATGGTAAATTAACAGGCCTTTTATTTGAGACACACAAGAAGAGGAATTTTGTTTTGCACAGTAGTTTATCATTCTGGCATGGGTCTGTGGGGAAAACAGCTTCATGAGGCGGTTTATATTGAGTTGGCAAACATCAGGTGTCTTAACCATTTTCTCATTGACTCCACACGACTCTCTCACATCTCAAACGCAGATGTTTCACCTCCTCACTCGGGCTTTCGTGCCAGAGTAGATTCAGCGCGACTCCAGTGCTTCTCACGATCACATATTTCCATCAGTGATAATCAATGACTGAATGCAAAAATGCATTAAAATGCATTTAAATAAACAGCACACATATTGTACTTTTCATCCGTAGCCTACTATTTCCCCCATCATTTTCTCATCATTCACTCGCCCTCATTTGTTCCAAACTTGTATGACTTTCTTTCTTCTGTGGAGAACAAAAGGAGATTTAAATGGCCTCACATTAAGCATCTTCTGCAAGTGAAAATGTGCTTGGAATGTGACTAAATAAAGGCTATAAACTCCAAAAGATGACACTGGACGCAACACAGAGATCATTTGGACATTGAAAGGTAAAATGTGCAGAGAAAGCAGGTCTCAGATCAGCGTGGGAGTGTCTGCAGACATGAAGTCTTGAGTGAGACAGACGAGTCTTTCATCTGAAGATGGAGTCGCCCACCGCTGCGGTTAATGTCACTGAACACACTGAAGACACTGAAGACTGAAGACACTGAAGACTGAAGACACTGAAGACACTGAAGACTGAAGACACTGAAGACACTGAAGACTGAAGACACTGAAGACTGAAGACACTGAAGACTGAAGACTGAAGACACTGAAGACTGAAGACACTGAAGACTGAAGACACTGAAGACACTGAAGACTGAAAACACTGAAGACACTGAAGACTGAAGACACTGAAGACTGAAGACTGAAGACACTGAAGACACTGTAGACTGAAGACACTGAAGACTGAAGACACTGTAGACTGAAGACACTGAAGACACTGAAGACTGAAGACACTGAAGACACTGAAGACTGAAGACACTGAAGACTGAAGACACTGAAGACTGAAGACACTGAAGACTGAAGACACTGAACACACTGAACACACTGAAGACTGAAGACACTGAAGACACTGAAGACTGAAGACACTGAACACACTGAAGACTGAAGACACTGAAGACACTGAAGACTGAAGACACTGAAGACACTGAAGACACTGAAGACACTGAAGACTGAAGACACTGAAGACTGAAGACACTGAAGACACTGAAGACTAAGACACTGAAGACTGAAGACACTGAAGACACTGAAGACTGAAGACACTGAAGACACTGAAGACACTGTAGACTGAAGACACTGAAGACACTTCTTTTTAATAGTTTGAGAAACAATGTAGTTAAGATAATACGGCAGGCTAAGGCACAATACTTTATTAATATTTTAAATGAGGCCAAAGGTAATAGTAAAAAGGTATGGCAAACTATTAATCAATTAATAAAGAAAGACTCTAATTCAGGTAGTAAATGTCTAGAATTAAATCTTAAAGGGAAAATAATTTATAAGCCTGATGAAAATACTGATATATTTAACAATTATTTTGTTGACTCAGTTCAGAGTTTGACTGGTAAATATGGAATTAGACATAAATAACTAAATTCTGTAAATTCAGTAAAACCTTCATTTTATCTAACTACAGTTTCAGAGATTAAAATTCAGAATATTATGAAGGATTTAAAACATTCTAATGCCAAAGATATAGATGGTTTGGATTGTACATTTAAAAAAAATAATAGTGATATTTTTTTAGCATCAATTACTCATCTTGTTAATTTATCAATTGGACAATCTATTTCCCCAAATTGTTGGAAAACTGGATTAGTTACTCCACTTTTCAAGGCAGGTGATCCAAGTAAAGTTGAAAATTATAGGCCGATCTCAATTTTATCAGTAGTGTCTAAAATACTAGAAAAGGTAGTAACTGAGCAAATTGTAAATTATTTAAATGTACAAAATCATTTATTGTGCCCTATGCAATTTGGGTTCCGGAAACAGCATTCAACGGAAACGGCTGTATGTCATTTTATCGAGCAAGTGAGGTCAAAATTAGATAAAGGTGGGGTTGTGGGTGCAGTATTCCTTGATTTGAAAAAGGCATTCGATACTCTAAATCATAATGTTTTAATGTCTAAATTATTATATTTAAATTTTTCGGTAGAAGTAATGAAATGGATCGAATCTTATCTTATATCAAGGAAACAGTGTACCCGGATTGAAATGCAGGTATCGTCATTGAGAGAGTGTTTTACGGGAGTACCGCAAGGGTCTGTATTAGGGCCTTTACTTTTTAGTTTGTATTTGAATGATTTACCTGATGTTTGCCCGGATGTAAATATTCAAATGTACGCCGATGACACTGTTGTATATGTACATGGTAAAACAAATGAAAAAGTTGCACAAAAATTAGATGTCGCAATGTCTAAAATTTCAGACTGGCTTACTCAATGCTGTTTAACATTAAACGTTCAGAAAACTGCCTGTATGTATTTTAAAATTAAAAGGAAGGAGGAGATTTTTCCTGATATATTAGTTTGTGGTGAAAAATTACAAATTTTTTTAGATACGCATTTAACATTTGGAAAGCATATAAAAAAAATAGTCCGCGCAGTGACACCTCAACTTAGAAACTTTAAATTTATACGGAGTCAACTTTCACTGGAAGCTGCAAGAATTTATTTGCATTCTTTGATTTTATCTCATTTCGCTTATTGTATTACTTCATGGTCACAATCAGGAAAATCTACTCTTAGACCTTTATATACCTTATACAAACGTCACGTGCTCTAAAGGTATTTGATAAGAAACCTAATAGATACCATCATTGTCTTATAGTCCAAAAGCACAATTTTTTTACTTTTGACAATTTTATTATATTTTATAATTGTTGTTTAATGTATAAAATTGTAAATGATCTTGCATCTCCTCTCTTAAAGGGATAGTTCACTTTGAAATTCATTTTTGGTATGTTTTAGCTTACCTCAAGGGCATCCAAGATGTAGGTGTCTTTTTTTCCGCGGTAGTCTCAATTTTGATATTTTTAGGTCAAACCGTTCTTGTCTGTCAGTCAGATAATGCAGGTCTATGGTCACGGTCTCAAAACACAAGCACAGAGTCCAAATTAAAACAATTCCCCGTCGTCCAAATTAAACAATTCCCCATCGTAAGTACACATTGATGGCCTGAGACACGAAACGAGCGGTTTGTGTGAGAAAACGAACAGTATTTATATAGTTTTTAGCTCTTATACGCAGCCATGTCCAAGTGATCTGAGGGCGCTCGCGCATCCTGGTGTGTGACGTGTACGCAGACTGGTGCATAGATATATATACACTAGATGTCGCTTTGTCTACGGCAGTTCATTGGAACGAATGTCTTTAAGGCGACATCTAGTGTATATATCTATGCACCAGTCTGCGCACACGTCAGATCAGATCACTCGGACATGTCTGCGTATAAGAGGTAAAAACGATATAAATACTGTTCGTTTTCTCACACAAACCGCTCGTTTCGTGTCTTAGGCCATCAATGTGTACTTACGATGGGGAATTGTTTAATTTGGACGACGGGGAATTGTTTTAATTTGGACTCTGTGCTTGTGTTTTGAGACCGTGACCATAGACCTGCATTATATGACTGACAGACAAGAACGGTTTGACCTAAAAATATCAAAATTGAAACTACCGCGGAAAAAAAGACACCTACATCTTGGATGCCCTTGAGGTAAGCTAAAACATACCAAAAATGAATTTCAAAGTGAACTATCCCTTTAAAAGCATTTGTTGCTTCACGTAGAGAAAATATAAGACAAACAAGGGCTTCATCAAGAGGTGACTGTGAAGCACATTTTAGAGTAACTGAGTTTGGTCGATCAGCTTTTTCTGTAAGAGCTGTTAAAAACTGGAATAACTTACCAATTGTTATTAGACAATGTCATACTTTGACACAGTTCAAGCTGCATTTGAAAATGTGGTTAAAAAGGAGTCAGGTTTGTAATCATTAAATACTCTTGTTTTGTCAAGGTTTTATAATTATGGGGGATTGGTTTTGTAATATTATGTGATTTTATAGGATGTATATTGAGATTTTTTGGTAGTAATGTTGCTGTATTTATTGTTAAATGATAGACAATGTGTCGTATATTTTTCTCTTGTGGGATATTATATTGTATGTAATGTGATTTGGTTTTTCTGCCTAGGGACTGCAGATGAAATTTAGCTCTGTAGCTAATTCTGGGACAGTTTTTTTGCTGTCCATTGTCCCTGTCAAATAAATAAAAAACAAAACAAAAACAAAACAAAACTGAAGACACTGAAGACACTGAAGACGAAGACACTGAAGACAGAAGACTGAAGACTGAAGACACTGAAGACTAAGACACTGAAGACTGAAGACACTGAAGATTGAAGACACTGAAGACACTGAAGATTGAAGACACTGAAGACTAACTGTACGTTCACACCGCCGCCGACTTGAGCTACAAAGAAGCTCTGGCCGCCCTGTCAAGGACGCTTGTCAAAAACATACGGGGAAGCTTGTTGACGCTTTGGCCGCTCTGAAGTCTGTGTCACACCATGAAATGTAAACAGAAAAAAAAAAAAGCAATACATTGACACTAGGAACCTTTTATAATGACAGCATTTTTATAACCGTTTTGGTCACATTTGGTCGGGAAAAAAATATTTGATTAATATGCGCGAGGGAGAGAGAGCAAGACATATTGTTTGAAGACGGTGAAGGTGAGTGCGCGGGCGCGGCCGGGGCTCTCTCTCTTTTGTAACTGGTCCCTATATGAAAATAACGTCATATCATAAATGATAGGAAACCCAGCAACAGCGATTATCAGTTTCTCCTCCATTTTCTCGGAACTAATGTTTTGGTAGGAACGAAAGTTTACATCGTATGTTTCTCCGGAATCAGCCAGCGCGAAGGACGTCTATATTCCGATTGTTTTCCGGCTGTTTGCCGCTGCTTGCCGCTGAACCGCGTCATAGCTCATTACCATAAAGTTGAGATACTTTCAACTTTCTGATTGACGCTCAAAACGCCCAAGACGCGACGCCGATGGATTTGACGCTCCTTGCAGCTGAGAGAAGCCAGCTTCCATTGAAAATGAATGACTTCCGGTAACTTTGGAAGCTCAAGTCGGCGGCGGTGTGAACGTACAGTAAGACACTCAAGACTGAAGACACTGAAGACTGAAGACACTGAAGACTAAGACACTGAAGACTGAAGACTAAAGACACTGAAGACTGAAGACACTGAAGACTGAAGACTGAAGACACTGAAGACTAAGACACTGAAAACTGAAGACTGAAGACACTGAAGACTGAAGACACTGAAGACTGAAGACTGAAGACACTGAAGACACTGAAGACTAAGACACTGAAGACTGAAGACACTGAAGACTGAAGACTGAAGACACTGAAGACACTGAAGACTAAGACACTGAAGACACTGAAGACACTGAAGACTGAAGACTAAAGACACTGAAGACTGAAGACACTGAAGACTGAAGACACTGAAGACTGAAGACTAAAGACACTGAAGACTGAAGACACTGAAGACACTGAAGACTGAAGACACTGAAGACTGAAGACTAAAGACACTGAAGACTGAAGACACTGAAGACACTGAAGACTGAAGACACTGAAGACTGAAGACACTGAAGACACTGAAGACTGAAGAAACTGAAGACTGAAGACACTGAAGACACTGAAGACTAAGACACTGAAGACACTGAAGACTGAAGACACTGAAGACTAAGACACTGAAGACACTGAAGACTGAAGACACTGAAGACTGAAGACACTGAAGACACTGAAGACTGAAGACACTGAAGACTAAGACACTGAAGACACTGAAGACTGAAGACACTGAAGACTGAAGACACTGAAGACACTGAAGACTGAAGACACTGAAGACACTGAAGACTGAAGACACTGAAGACTGAAGACACTGAAGACTGAAGATACTGAAGATTGAAGACACTGAAGACTGAAGACACTGAAGACTGAAGATACTGAAGATTGAAGACACTGAAGACACTGAAGACTAAGACACTGAAGACTGAAGACACTGAAGACTGAAGACACTGGTGAACTGCACTCGGCTTTAGAAGTAAACTATGCAGTGATAAACTCTTCAGACGCTACATGTCTTTCTCATGACCATCACTGCATCCTTTTGGAAATAAGAATGGCTATTTTGCATGATCTTATTCAGATTAAATATCAGGGTTACTTACTGTTCATTCATCACTGGAGGTGGAAGGTCAAGTCAAGCGCACTGCATTCTGGGAGACAGTATCTCACACATTGTGCTTTGTCGTCCACTGAATGTCTAACAGCGGTTTCTGTGCAAACAGCAGATTTACACTGTAGACGATATACAGGAGCTTTCTCTTTGGCAATTTTTTTTATAAAGCATTAGGAAATACGAGAACAAATAATATAAAGCACTCATATGTAAGCAGAAACTGTTTCAGATGGAGGTTAATGTGAGCTGATGATGAAGAGCCTCTGCCCTGCTGTGACTGACAGGTGTCAGTGTGACGTCAAGCCCGGCTCTACTGCTGGCAACTGGTCTGTAAATCTGCCTGAATGGGTCAAACTGGAGGACATGGACAACCATTATAGATTAATAACACAAATATTACAACTATAGGTGGGTTAATGTGCTCCATTAATCCCTAAAGTTTATGAACATCCACATCCCCTACCCCACCCACAGACAGACACACACACACACACACTCTCAACTAACCTCTGCCACTCCCACACCAGACACACACTCACACACACACACACACACACACACACACACACACATACTGCTGCAGTAAAACATGATTAATGTTACACTAAAACATCAGACAACTGGACAGACGCTTCGGGAAGCTTTGCGCAGTTTAAAAGAGATTTTATTATGTCAATAAAAATAAAACATTTTTGTTAATTTATATTTAACGCAGGTCAATTATTCATTAAAATACACACCGACAAAGAGAGACTGAGTGAAGAAATGAAAGATTAACGACATTATGTAAAGCACTCAAACCCAGTCAGTGGGTTTTTCCAGGCGAATTGTTGTAATGGATCATAAAACAAACACGCAGAATCTCCGCGGATCTTCTGAAGACTCTTTATCTCGAGTCACGTGATCGGAGGAGTCTCAGCACGAGCGGCGCGCCCACGGACATTCACTCGAGGAGCACGAGCACGAGCACGAGCACGAGCAGAACTCAGCAGAACTCCGCAGACAGAGGAGAAATGTAGACACTGCAGGATCTCATCCATGTCCTGAAACACTGCTCCTGTTTTACTGGAATCATCAGTTTAATATCCGACACTCTAGCGCGCGCGAACAGGTGAGACTCACTTCAGCTCTACACTCACCTGAGACTCTCTTCCACTCTCTTCACCTGAGACTCTCTTCACCTGAGACTCTCTTCCACTCTCTTCACCTGAGACTCGCGGACCGGGAGATTCTGCGTCATTATCTGCGTTAGTTCTGCTGGAGAACTACATATATCGAGTGATCGAACTCTTAAACTGCAATGCAAAAAAAAAGTTGATGCCTTACATTTTTTAGTACAATAAACTTTGATGTTTAAGTAATTTCAACTTAAATTATTTTAAACTGAAAAAAAAAAGAGTTAAATCTTGTATAACTTTTTTTTTAAGTTGAAAACTGCTTTACTTATTTTGATGAGTTAAAGCAATGCAAAAACATGTTTTCATAACTTATTGATCCCATACTTTTTCACTGTGTGTGTGTGTGTGTGTAAATCACGATCATCTCATTAGAGATTGTGTTTTTAATCGAGTCCGTGTGATGAAGATGTGATGAAGATGAGGAGTTCTGGGTCTGGATAACAGAATCTTGTGTGTTTAGTAACCATGGTGATTCCAGCTGTTTTCATTGCTGTCATGGAAGCGGATATTTTCTCACACTCATCCTTCAGAAATATTTCCATGGATTCTGTCCCTGGTGAATAAAGTAAATCCCAGAAGCCCAGACACTGTGACTCACTCGACCGGCAGTGATGGATTAAAGCGCGTTTACACGATTCACCTGTTAAACAGACGCAGTTTTAGACCTTTGACCTTTGGCACAGAAGAGTTGTTGTGCGACTTTAGTTCTGAAACTGTGCAGAATTACAGTAAAGTCGAGGAACACTTACATGACAAATTGTGTGGACATCATTTTTGTCCAGACTGTCATACAAAGACATTATGAACACGTGCACAAACAAGAGAGAACCAACCAAATATTAATAACTGATTATAACAATGTTTGCTTTTTTCCTTTTAGATTTTTGTTTTTACGCATTGTTTAGCGTAGTAAAATAAAACCTGTAGCTGTAGTTTGCCTTTTTTTTTGCCAAATTCTTTTGTCAGATAAATATCTTAACCAAGTTTAGTGTTTTGTTTTTGTCTCATATTAAAATATTTACAAAAAAATAAAACATTTTCCTCATATTTTTATGGTTTACTCTAACTTGTAGAGTGTGCTGCGTTTAACTCGTTCCCTCGGTCTCGTTGGCGCGCGCTGCTCGAGCGCCCACTACTGGCAGAACCCAGAACCTCTCATCCCTTGATCACTTGGAATCTGATATGGAGCTGATTTACTATATAGGCCTGTATATGCTTGGGCATGTTCAATTTTTTTTATATAAACAAATATTAAATATATATTTATATATTTATATTTAATATAAAAAATACACAAACAATAATGATAAAATAATAAACTTAAACGCTTGAAAGCAGGACCGGTTCGCTGATAGGCGACCGATTGTGCTTTCAAACGCTCCCGTGCGCAGATCATTGTAGCCAATCACAGACATATCCAATGAGCACGTGAACACATTGGCCAATCAGAGGGGTTTACGATCCCGCTCAACAGCGCTCAAAGCGTCACATTTTTGACAACACTCAGGGCATGTTTACACCTGGTCACTTCATGCGTTTACTAATCGGATAGCTGTCTGATTTATCAAAACGATTCCATTTACACCTGGTCACATAAATGTGTTTTCTGCAAAAAGGGTATAAATCTGATGGACAGCTCTCTACCAGCGTGTCTGACTGATGTTTCCCCCGCTCTGCTCTCAGGTGTGCTGATGGCGTGTTCTCTCGGCCCGGCTCTGCTGTCGCTGCTGCTGCTGTCGGCCGGCGCGGCCCCGGGTCCCCAGTGGCCCGTCCAGCGGGTGCCGGTGATCTGGGCTCAGCACACGGAGGACCGGGCGCCGCCTCACTTCCTGCGGGCGCCTCAGCTGGAGCTCAGCACTTCCTGCGGGCCGGCCTGCCACCGGCAAGCGGCTCCACCCAGCGACTCTGCCTTACGGCATCGCCTGTCCTACGAGACGCTGTACTCCAGCGGCCGGCTAACCCAGACCGCCGTGGGAATCTACGGGTTCGATGCTAACAGCTTCACCCAGTCGCCTGCCAGTCGCTCCCGACCCAAACGCCAGATCTTCGGCCACGACGGCCGCTTCAGTATCGTTGGGCAGGACTTCCTCTTAAACTACCCGTTCTCCACCGCGGTGAAGCTCTCGACCGGGTGCTCGGGGACGCTAGTGGGCGAACGACATGTGCTAACGGCGGCGCACTGCGTTCACGATGGCAAGAACTATGTGAAAGGAGCCCAGAGGCTGAGAGTCGGGTTCCTGAAACAGCAGAAAGATCCGTCGGGCAGAAACGGCACGAGCGGCAGACCGGACCGGATGAAGTTCCAGTGGATCCGGGTGAAGCGCACACACGTTCCGAAGGGCTGGATCAAGGGCACCGCTAACGACATCGGCATGGACTACGACTACGCCCTGCTGGAGCTGAAGAAGGCGCACAGGCGACGGCACATGAAGCTGGGCATCAGTCCCTCCGCCGCGCTGCTGCCCGGGAAGCGGGTCCAGTTCTCCGGCTTCGACACCGACCGGCCCGGTCAGCTGGTGTACCGCTTCTGCCAGGCTTCGGACGAGACCTACGACCTGCTGTACCAGCGCTGCGACGCTCAGCCCGGCGCTAGCGGATCCGGCGTCTACGCCCGCATGTGGAGCCGCACACGCCAGCGCTGGGAGCGCAAGGTCATCGGGATCTTCTCCGGACACCAGCGGGTGGATCTCAGCGGGTCGCCTCAGGAGTTCAACGTAGCGGTGCGGATCACACCGCTCAAATACGCCCAGATCTGCTACTGGATCAAGGGGAACTACGTGGACTGTAGAGAAGGTTGAGGAGCGACGGCTTCATTCACTTTATTAGCACAGAAGATTCTCTAACTTCATGCAGGAGAGTTTCAGTCCAGAAATATACAAGAACATGCTGACGCATCAACATGCTATAAGACACTGTTTTTAAAGACTTGTTAAAGGGATAGTTCACCCAAAAATGAAAATTAGCCCATGATTTACTCACCCTCAAGTCATCCTAGGTGTGAATGACCTTCTTCTTTCAGACAAACACAGAGTTATATTAAAAAATGTCCTGGCTCTTCCAAGCTTTATAATGGTAGTGAATGGCCGTTTCTGTTTTGAAGTCCATAAAAGTGCATCTATCCTTGATAAAAGTGCATCTATCCATGATCAAAGTGCATCTATCCATGATAAAAGTGCATCTATCCATGATAAAAGGGTCCTCAGGCTTTGGGGGGTTGGGGGGTTAATATAGGCCTTCTGAAGTGAAGCGATGCGTTGCTGTAAGAAAAATATCAAATTTTAAACTTAATCCACTAAATAAAATAACTAGCTTCTGGCAGACGGCCTGTAATTCATGGGCTAATATTCAGTTTTGGGTGAACTCTACCCTTTAAGCCAGAGGTCTTCAACCCTGCTCCTGAAGGACCCCCGACACTGCACGTTTTCTTTGTCTCCCTAATCAAACACACCTGATTCAACTCATCAGCTCATTAACCATGTGAAGAACACTGCTTTAAGCCATTCTTGTACAAAAGGAAAGTTGTGCCAAAGAGTCTTTCTCCATTTATGCCCATTTAAACTTAGCAAACTAATTTCATTATAATATAGTGTATGTTTTATGAGTGCCTGATTTTTATCTGAAGGCTCTTACAGACAAACTAAAGGGGACCCACTTTATATTAAGTGTCTTTAACTACTATGTACTTGCATTTACATTAATCATTTGATACAGTGCAATTATTGTGTACATGTTTTTACATTGTATTTCTATTTTAAAAACTCCTGCATGTAATTAGTGTTGACCTTTCCTTTTACTTTACCCGTCTTAACCCTACTCGTCCTAACCCTAACCCTCATCCCACCTCAATAGTGTCCGCAACACAATAAGCACACTGAACCTAACAATGTTTGTTTTTTTATGCAAGTACATAAAGACACCTGATATAAAGTGTGACCATTAAAGGAAGATGTTCTACAGCCACTGGTGAAGGACTGGGACAGAAAGGCACTGATGAAGCTGCCAGTTTCTGTGAACTGGTTTTCTCTACTGATGTTAATGTCATGCATTGCTAATGTCTGAGAACTACTGTACGAGATCCTGCTTTTACAAGCGTGTGTTTCCCTCTAGTGGTGAGAGACAGTTCTGCAGATCTCCACACACACACACACACACACACACACACACAGTAAACCAGTGGATATTCATGCAATGACACATTACTTTCAGAGTTTTAATGTCCTCTGTTACAACACATTAAAAGCTTTTGCAAAAAAATAGCACCACTGAGTATGAGAAATGGTTGCTGGGAACTGCACAGATTAGACATCAGATAGACAGAAAACAAAAGCATAACGCTTGTGGAGAACACATTTCACCTGAAAATCATAAGGAAACAGATCATGTTTTTAAGGCTTTTCTTACTTCGAAATTCATTTCCAATCAAATTCTCTTTATTTGAATAAGACACAAACCCAAACATACTATCATAATGTCAAAAGGCTTTATCGTCCTGATCGTTTCTTATATTGATCTTGCAGTGAAACATGAGTTTAGTGGTGACGATGATCTGACACTAATGGGCACTCGAGCTGGTTTTGTCATTTATTCTGGATGTCATTGGAACTTTGAAACAAAAGCGGTTTTGTAAAATACTGCAAGCTTGACAGTGCATGGCTCCGCCCACAGTTCATGTGGCCACACCCACATCTAACGTGGCCACGCCCACTCCTGATGCCCCACGGCCTCCTGGGATTTGGCACAGAGTTAACATGAACAGCAAATGAAGATGCTGATCGCTCAAGCTTTACAACAGATCCTGTTGGTGCAGTTTATCTACAAAGATTGATTGAAACCAAGTGGACAAACAAGATGCTTTAAACAGATAATACTTAAAGAGTGTAAATAACCGTCCAGCACTGGCGATGAACTGGACCGCCCCGTCCAGTCCCTCCTCGTGATTGGCCAGCATTAGCTCTTCCAGTTCTTTTTTTCAATCTTTGGCAAAATTCGGACATCATGTGAGACGCGGGCTACAAAACATGACGTCAGCATACGCCATCGCGCCGTAAACGTAACGCCCGTCTTCTAGTCGTGTGTAACAGTATACAAAATAAAATATTTTATTAAATAGATACAAAGGTTGCATGAAAACAGACGGTATCAAAAGCGAGAGTCCGCGTCTCAGGGCGTCTTGACGGGCAGGCCGTGGCCCGGCGGGTACGAGTACGCCTTGCCCAGAACCAGCCGGTCCCGCAGGAGCTTGAACAGCACGTAATAGTTGCAGAAGAGGATGAGTCCGAGCGAGAGCGTGTGGTTCCAGCGCTCGGACCGCAGCAGAGAGTACAGCTGGTACAGAACCACACTCGACTCGATCCCGATCAGCAGGTTCAGGATCCGCAGCGGCTTGTGGAACAGAAACTGGGCAGAGGAAAACACAACAAGCATTAATCAGCGTGAGGAACTGAAGGTCCGGTTAAACACACGAGCTCATCATCTAAACCAGTGTTTCCCAAGCTTAGATCCTGAGCTCATGACAGTGAACAGCCAATCACACACCATGAAACAGACTCCGTGTGATTCACTTCTCTCTTCTGCCCAAGGTATACAAACATTTACACAGCAAGAAGAAAATATCCTGCTGTATCAGTCCAAGTGAAAGCTGTGAAGTTAGTTTAGATAGTTTATATGGTTTATATAGACTGGAAGGGCATGTAGTCATTTTTAAAGCTTTATCTATCGATAGCAAATCGTATTTATTATATATTATCTGTATATATTTATATTCATTTAAACTAAATGTTTAATTGTTAAACTATATTTTAATGTTATAACTTATGATAATTATATATAAACCATAATAAATAATAATGGCTAAAAGCTGAGCCACTTTCCTGGTTCCCTAAACCCAGGGTTGGCACAAGCTAAAGTCAAGTCAAGTCAAGTCAAGTTTATTTGTATAGCGCTTTTCACAATACAGATTGTATCAAAGCAGCTTCACAGTATTAAATTTAAATAATACAACAAAGTTTGTTTCAAGAGGAATTTATTGATTGATAAAATTAAATTAAATATCCCCAAAATATCCCCAACTGAGCAAGCCAAAGGCAACAGTGGCAAGGAACCGAAAAACTCCATCAAGTGACCTAATGGTGTCCTAAAACTCCATCAGGTGACCTAATGGAGAAAAAAAAACCTTGGGAGAACCCAGGCTCAGTCGGGGGCCAGTTCTCCTCTGGCATTTATGAGCTAGAGGCCGGATTGTAGTTTGAACTGTAGGATTATATGAATGCCTGGCTGAAGAGATGCGACTTTAATCTAGTTTTAAACTGGGAGAGCGAGTCTGAGCAACGAACAGTATCAGGAAGACTATTCCAGAGTTTTGGAGCCAAATGTGAAAATGCTCTCCCTCCTTTAGTGGTTCTGGATATCCTAGGTATGACCAAAAGCCTTGAATTTAGTGATCTTAAAGAGCGCGATGGATTATAGGGTGATAAAGTGAAACACTCCTGACCCGCTTCATGATCCCGGCCTCTGAACACACGAATGAAGAAGCTCTTCAGAGACACTGGTTCATTACACACAGAGTTAGATCAGAATCCTGATGACTAACCCTTCATCAGTGACAAACACAACAATGTTTTAACTGTTTCCCCCAAACACAGCCGTTTCATTGGTCAGTTCAGGAACATCATGGATGGTGATTGACATGATGACTAGTGAAATAATTACAATCAGCCGCACTGGTCTCATGTCTCATGTTTCATGTCTCACTCTTGTCAACACTCGTGTCATGTCATCACTCGTGTCCACTCGTGTCATGTCATCACTCGTGTCCACTCGTGTCCTGTCATCACTCGTGTCCTGTCATCACTCGTGTCCACTCGTGTCCACTCGTGTCCTGTCATCACTCGTGTCCACTCGTGTCCTGTCATCACTCGTGTCATGTCATCACTCGTGTCCACTCGTGTCCTGTCATCACTCGTGTCCACTCGTGTCCTGTCATCACTCGTGTCCTGTCCACTCGTGTCATGTCATCACTCGTGTCATGTCATCACTCGTGTCCTGTCCACTCGTGTCCTGTCCACTCGTGTCCTGTCCACTCGTGTCCTGTCCACTCGTGTCATGTCATCACTCGTGTCCTGTCCACTCGTGTCCTGTCCACTCGTGTCCTGTCCACTCGTGTCCTGTCCACTCGTGTCCTGTCCACTCGTGTCCTGTCATCACTCGTGTCATGTCATGACTCGTGTCCACTCCACTCGTGTCCTGTCATCACTCGTGTCCTGTTCACTCGTGTCCTGTCCACTCGTGTCCTGTCCACTCGTGTCCTGTCCACTCGTGTCATGTCATCACTCGTGTCCTGTCCACTCGTGTCATGTCATCACTCGTGTCATGTCATCACTCGTGTCCTGTCCACTCGTGTCCTGTCCACTCGTGTCCTGTCCACTCGTGTCATGTCATCACTCGTGTCCTGTCATCACTCGTGTCCACTCGTGTCCTGTCCACTCGTGTCATGTCATCACTCGTGTCCTGTCCACTCGTGTCATGTCATCACTCGTGTCATGTCATCACTCGTGTCCACTCCACTCGTGTCCTGTCATCACTCGTGTCCTGTCCACTCGTGTCATGTCATCACTTGTGTCATGTCATCACTCGTGTCCTGTCCACTCGTGTCCTGTCCACTCGTGTCCTGTCCACTCGTGTCATGTCATCACTCGTGTCCTGTCATCACTCGTGTCCTGTCATCACTCGTGTCATGTCATGACTCGTGTCCACTCCACTCGTGTCCTGTCATCACTCGTGTCCTGTCATCACTCGTGTCATGTCATCACTCGTGTCCACTCCACTCGTGTCCTGTCATCACTCGTGTCCTGTCATCACTCGTGTCCTGTCCACTCGTGTCCTGTCATCACTCGTGTCCTGTCCACTCGTGTCCTGTCCACTCGTGTCATGTCATCACTCGTGTCCTGTCCACTCGTGTCATGTCATCACTCGTGTCATGTCATCACTCGTGTCATGTCCACTCGTGTCATGTCATCACTCGTGTCGTGTCCACTCTTGTCATGTCATCACTCGTGTCCACTCGTGTCATGTTATCACTCAAGTCTCACTCGTGTCATCACTTGCATCTCACTTGTGTCAGGTGTCAACACTCACATCTCACTCGTGTCATCACTCACGTCTCACTCGTGTCATCACTCATGTCATGTCATCACTCGTGTCATCACTCGTGTCATCACTCACGTCTCACTCGTGTCATCACTCTCGTCTCACTCACGTCATCACTCACGTCTCACTCACGTCATCACTCACGTCTCACTCACGTCTCCACTCATGTCTCACTCGTGTCATGTCATCACTCAAGTCTCACTCGTGTCATCACTTGCATCTCACTCGTGTCAGGTGTCAACACTCACGTCTCACTTGCGTCTCACTCGTGTCATGTCATCACTCGTGTCATGTCATCACTCACGTCTCACTCGTGTCATGTCATCACTCACGTCTCACTCGTGTCATCTCATCACTCATGTCTCACTCGCGTCATGTCATCACTCGCGTCTCACTATCGTCATCACTCTCGTCTCACTCGTGTCATCACTCACGTCTCACTCGTCATGTCATCACTCACGTCTCACTCGCGTCATCACTTGCATCTCACTCGTGTCAGGTGTCAACACTCACTCATGTCATCATCAGGTGAGGTGAGGAGTGACAGATACTCACATAAAACCTGGCGTGCGAGACGTCGGAGGGCAAGGCCACGTTACACGGCCCGACGGCCTTATAGAGGCAGCGACTGTGCCGAACCAGAACTCCCTGCGGCCAGATGGTGCTGTCGGACCAGCTACACACACACACACACACACACACACACACACGTCAAGTCTCCTTCATTTATACAGCGCTTTAACAATATATAGTGTTTCACAGCAGCTTTACAGTGATAATAGGATATTACAGTAACAGAGATTTTAGGCTTTACAGCAGCTCTAGAATAAAGTTATTGTCCAGATAAAGTTAGTTTTGATTGATTCACTTCCGTTGTAAAGCTCATTAGTTATTAACTTAGGGGCGCTAACCCGTCTTAGATGTTCTGAGATGTGTATATGTGTGTGTGTGTGTGTGTGTGTGTGTGTGTGTGTGTGTGTGTGTGTGTGTGTGTGTGTGTGTGTGTGTGTGTGTGCGCTCACAGGTGCTGCGGGGCGTTGCTGCCAGAGCCGGGTTCGAGCCTCTGCCATCGGCCCAGGTGCGCGGCGGAGCGGTGCAGGAGGTCACAGTACCGGGGCGGCAGCAACTGGCTCATCAGCATCACGAAGGCGTTGATCCACACCATGATCAGGTGCTCGCAGGACCAGCGCATGTCGTAGTACTGCGTACTCTGGAAGACAGCACAAGCGTCACACTGAGACCGGCGACTGTTTAACACGCTGACACTAACATCTGCGCCTCACAGTTCATCCCCTTACAAGCACACACACATAAACATCAGCAGTGTGAGACTACATCGTTCAGGCAAAAATGAAAACTGTCATCATTAGTTATGCTTCAATACAAAGTTGCAAAGTTTAACTTTTCAAAGTGCACGATTTTGAAAGCGCTCTCCGCGTAAACAAGACGATGACGTCATGCACATGTTGGGCCTGTAATTATTTGTTTTTGAAAAGTGTTTTATATTTCATTCATATTTTATATTTCTACATTCTTAAACATTTGCCCAGAAGTTCTAAATAAAGGGAGAAAAATAATCACGTATAACTAACCCAGTTTTATGAGAATATACTTTGAAATGTAGAAAAGAAAGTCTTTTCCACGTGGTTTATATATATATATATATATATATATATATATATATATATATATTTACAGAAAAGGTTCTATATCGTGATGTATATCGTTATCGGGATCTGAGATGTGTCATATCGCCCTAGCCTGAGGTTATTGTTGCACATCGAGGGATTTATTAGGTAATGCGTTTCCATCAGTGTTTATGTCTTATCAAAAAAAAAAAAAAAAAAAAAAAACACAATTGAGAGCAAACGTTTGTTATATACTTTTTAGACTTGATGGGCATCTTGGCGTTTCCATCCAGCGTTTTCTGCAATATCCCAAAAACATGTCATTCCCACAGTGAACTATATATTGCTTAGAAGATCTGGAATGGTAATCACATGTTAATTGTAGGGTTTTATCCTGAATTATTACACGCTCTGTGGAATACTTGATTCTGATTGGTCAATCACACATCCAGCGGGATATTATCCCCGGATAACAACCT
>NC_138727.1:205000-245000 GCF_965113295.1 Leuciscus leuciscus
CACACACACACACACACACACACACACACACACATTACACACAGACACCAGCGGCACGTACACACCGAACCTGCGCGCACACACACACACACACACACACACACACATTACACACAGACACCAGCGGCACGTACACACCGAACCTGCGCACACACACACACACACACACACACACACACACACACATTACACACAGACACCAGCGGCACGTACACACCGAACCTGCGCACACACACACACACACACACACACATTACACACAGACACCAGCGGCACGTACACACCGAACCTGCGCGCACACACACACACACATTACACACATTACACACAGACACCAGTGGCACGTACACACCGAACCTGCGCGCACACACACACACACACACATTACACACAGACACCAGCGGCACGTACACACCGAACCTGCGCACACACACACACACACACACACACACACATTACACACAGACACCAGCGGCACGTACACACCGAACCTGCGCACACACACATTCAGTGTTGGGAGTAACGCGTTACAAAAGTAATGCATTACACAGTAACATATTACTTTTTGCTGTAACACAGTAGTGTAAGGCATTACTAATCAATTTTCAGTAATATTTTACTCTGTACATGTTCAGCAACGCTCGCATCACAACACACTTTTAGCCCAAAATGTAATTGTAAAAAAAAAAAACGGGGGGAAAAAAAACAGCAAGACCGCAAGACATTGACGAATGAAAAATGCAAGCAAGTTATTACCTGTTCATGTCAGTCAGTAGTCGTGTGTGTGTCCAAGTGTGTAAATAAAGACTAAATGACAGCTTCTGATATATTTATATGGCGATGTATTTCATTCATCTCCCTCTTGCTGGTGTTTGTATAGTGTGACAGTCCAGTGACGGCGTGTTTAGGGCAGGTTTTACAGGAGTGCGGCGAGGCATGACTTCGGTCTCTGTGCTCGCGCTGGCCAGTGGAAGAGCGGCTAATGGGAGAAGATGGTAGAAGACGACTGTACATTCGCAAGATGGACGTATGCGCATTACTCTGTTTGTTCTGTGTTTTCTCTCTAACCAGTTAGGCTATGTTCAGGTGGTGTTTTTCATCATGTTTTCATCACGCAATCATGTTTTTGAAGCGGTGGTGACGTGCTCATGTAACATGTAAGGGGTGCGCTGCCAATAAAGCCCCTAAAAGCTGTCACAAAGAACTGGCAAAAGTAATGATTATGAATATGTCAAATATAGCAGGAGACATTTTAATTGTTTATTAATAAACAAGTGTTTTCTGTGTCAGTGTCGGCCGCAAAGATGAAGTTGACGATGCTGACTCGCGATCTTCGCAGTAGTGAACGCGCCGGAGAGAAATGCACATTTCATACAGATTACACAAGCAGAGAGTCTGTTTTCTTTTGTTTTGAATTGTTCTGTTTAAAAGTAGACATGTCTGTGTCTGTGAGGCAAGTAGGCGCTGAGTTTCGGTTCATTTATGAGACGAGCTCCAGTTCACGTGCCGGCGCCTCCGTGTCCTAATTATCTATTGTCTGCTATATTTACTTTCAGAGCACTCACGTCCGTAACCGGGAACTGTCCCGTCCGTAACACTCTTTTTTCCTCATAAATGTGCACACGAAAATTAAATAAAATGAATTTATTATGTTCTGTGGAGGCCGACCCTTCTTCATCCGGTGGGTAGTATTACTTTTGGTTTGCACAGTGGAATTCACAGAATTACAAAAAAATATTTTGCCACCTAAAAGTTAGGGTTAGGGTTACAGTTACAAGATTTTTTGTGTCACGCAAAATGTGTGTTTTTGTGTAATGTGATCAATTATCACATGTGATAATGAGCTGATGAATTGAATCAGGTGTGTTTGATTAGGGAGACAAAGAAAACGTGCAGTGTTGGGTGTCCTTCAGGAGCAGGGTTGAAGAACGCATTACATTATGAGACAGTAATATTGTAAAGTAAAGAATTACTTTTAAATAACAGTAACAAGTAATGTATAATGTATTACAGTTTGGAAGTAACTTGCACAACACTGCACACATTACACACAGACACCAGCACATACACATCGAAAATGCACACACACACAAACACACACACAAACACACACACACACACACACACACACACACACACACAAACACACAAACACACAAACACACAAACACACAAACAAACACACACACAAACACACACACAAACACACACACAAACACACACACAAACACACACACAAACACACACACACACACACACACACACACACACACACACACACACACACACACACACACACAAATTATATGTATGATGTGAACAGGACTCACGGATAGCCCAGAAACAGCAGGCTGAGCACAGAGTGGTTCCTGAAGAGGTGCACGAGGGTCCAGCACAGAACACACACACACAGCGTCAGCAGAACCAACCGGACCACGACCAGAACCGTGTATCGCAGTGGAGACGCCGGACACGCCACACACGCCTGCAACACACACACACACACACACATCTCTTCATGAGGAAACACACACACACTCACTGCGGGAAAGCCACATGCAAATGCGTTCCCTCTGAGCTCCAGTGTGATGTTTATCACATACTTTGGGATTTTTCAACAGAAAGGGAACAGATAACCCATATTAATGTGATCTTCATTTTGAAAAGCTTTAGTTTCTCATCACACACACACACACACTCACCTCTGAGACGACGGTCCACACGAGTCTTCTGGCCAACATCACGGTGATGAACACAGCCAGGTGATAGTCCATCAGGTGATAGTTCTTCACAGAGAGACAAGTGCACATTATCAACACACTCTGCTCCGTACAGAACACACACACTCACTCACACACACTCACCCACCCACACACACCACACACACCACACACTCACACACTTGTGTCGTTCAAACTCGTATGACTTTCTTCAGTGGAAGATTAAAGATGTTTAGCAGAAAGTTCACACTATTCTAAATCACACACTGAGAGAATCAGGAATACTGAAGTGTGATAAAAGAAAAATGCTGTATTGAAATAATGATTCGCGTGGGTTTGTATGGAAGCTTATGGGTAGCAATATTCAATTTGAAATGTAATATGCAAAATGACAATGCAATATGTAAAATGGCAATGCATTTCTGCATTTAAATTTTAATTTTCCCATCATTTGTGCAACGTTTGGTGCAAAATGAAAATGAAAATTCAATTATATAATTTACATTTGCCATTTCATACACTAGTTTTAATACAGAAATTGACTACATATTTTAACGCTTTATAAGTTGCAAAATTAAAATGTATTACAGAAATTATTAGATACTAGTGCAAAATGCCCGTGCAAAATCAGTTTTTGTGTGTGTTTTTAGTAATTGTTGGTTTGGTGCCCGTGAAAGAGACTGTGAACGCATTGAATTCAGGGAGCAGGCTAGGTTACTACAAATGATGGCTGTGAATAAACTATAATATTCAGAAGTAAACAGTGTAGCTGACTGAGTGTTTATGAATACCACAACCTTCTAAGTGCTAGTGCAAAATGCCCGTGCAAAATCAGTTTTTGAGTGTGTTTTTAGTAATTGTTGGTTTGGTGTGTTTGAGTGCTCATTGTTACAATTACACACATATTTGTGCATGGTAGAAAGCACACAGTGAACTCAGAGAAAACGCTATGCTTGAGGAAGCTTGTGAATAGGCTACTACAAATGATGCCCGTGAAAGAGACTGTGAACACATTTAATAGGATATGTTCAGTTGGTGAATAGCATAGGCTATCGTTACACAGTAGCGATAACTTTAAGCGCACCAGAATGAAATATAATATTCAGAAGTAAACAGCATAGCTGACTTACAGATTCTGTTAACATCCACAAATGAATAAGCGCGTCGATTCAGGGAGCAGTGCAAAGTGCCCGTGCAAAATCAGTTTTTGTGAGCTGATCGCCGTCAAAAAAGTTCAGGAGATATTTCTTAGTGATGGCTGATTTCAACAGTTTCAATATGATAGCATTTTGAAAAAAAAGTGTCATGAATTTATTGCATTTTTTGGGGAAAATAATCAGTTTTTATAATAGATCTTTGAAAATCCAAATCTGGATTTGAATTTTATATGATATTATAACCTAAAGATACTATGTGAAAGTTTTAAACAGAAAATAGTGTTTTTCATCTTGCCACTTTCTTGGTAAAGAAAACACATTTTTACTCAAATTAATCAAAATGGATTTATCACATTCTGGAACCAAACTATAATATTCAGAAGGAACCAAAATATGTTTATTTTTAAACCACAACCTTCTTGGGGCTTCTTTGACCGATACAACCCTCTAATGTCAGAATGTTTATTTTTAAACCACAACCTCTGCAACATGACATCATGACTTTGCGTAAACATACACGCCACTTTCAAGTCAAGTGGCGTGTTATTTATACGCATTTTGAGCTATCCGCGTGTATGTCCACGCCGAAACGAACCGTCATCTTCCGCGTGTATGTCTACGCCGTTAAACGTCAGAGTGATTCCGCGTGTATGTGTACGCCGTTAAATGTCCGAGCGAAACTGAGCAAAATGTATATCTACATCTGGGGAGCAATATTTTTTTTCCTAGGATGGTAGGGGAACACTCATAAATGGTATTAACCCCAGTGACGGGTAGGTTTAGGGACGCGGTTGGGGTAGGTCATATATATACAGTAATGTAACGTTAAGTCACCGGCGTTGATAAACACGCTGAAAATCAATTATGCGTGTTGATAACACGCCAAAAATGGAAATACGAATTGGCGTGTCATACATACGCCATTTCATGAGATCAGTCTGACCTTTAAAAAATGAAATATTTAACAATATCTTTAGCATTTCTCATCCAAACAACGTCAAACTTGGCGCTGCACTTACTCGTGACCGTAGCGAGACACCTGTCAAGTTTGAAATCCATCGGACTAACGGTTCGAGAGATATGTGGTTAACAGACATACACACACACAGACAGACAGACGTTTCTGTAATTTATAGATAGATGTTTAACATGTTCAAGCAAAAACTGTGGCAAAATTGTTATTTTTTCTTAATTGCATTTGCACTCACAGTTAAGACACTTGCGATTGCATTTCCATTAAGTGTCCCGCAATGAATGTAGCAAAATTCAATGTGCAATTTGAAAATGCATTTTGAGGCGATCACGTGCCTGTCCCGCCCTGTCAATCACTGCGTGAAGGCGGGGCAACAGGTAAACATACGCTTTGGTGCGTATTTTGAGGTGTTGGAAGGAAACACGGCGGCGGCAGAGCTGATACGAGCGTTACATTCACTAGCAGATGAAGTGGAGCGTGGATAGAGAAATGTATTCCCGAAGATTATTACGCGTCTGCAGGTGATAGAACCAGTACGATGTTGGACCGTCTGGGTCTGGGAGAATGTTCTGCCTATCAAGCGTTCGACACCCATGTCAACATTCTGCTGCGCTGCTGTTGTCAGATGCTGGACTGTGTTGATGTTTTCGTTTTGTATAAAATATTATCATTGTCTGATACATGCTTATCTTTATTCTTATTAGCCTACTATTAACTGTAATACCCAATAATGTTGGAGATCCTATAGTTCTTCCTTCCAAATGCATAGGCCTATTAACGTTACTCTGAGATCACAAAGCTCCGTTGGTATTCGGCGCCATCCAACCAAGATGGCGCCGCGGATGGCTGCCTCGGTGTGGAGCTCTCCGGTTATTGTGTTGTTTTTGTTGGTTTGTTCTGCGTTTAGTCCAGGCCCGGATTGGCTAATCGGGAGCACCGGGAGAATTCCCGGTGGGCCGGTCTGTTTTATTGGCCAGGAGGGCCGGTGTTGTCATGGCACTGGGTTGAATGCTTTCCCTATAGGCTCCAGTCATAGCGCAGCCCCACAATTTTTTTTTATAATTATTTTCTCGCAGCCCCACAAAAAATAAATAAAGTCACTGTTAGAGATGTGCGAACAAAAAATAAGAGATACAAAACATGGATAATAATAGCCTAGGTGCAAAGGCGGCGCTGAAAAGGCCAGAATAATAAAACATCTCTAGAAAAGCGGCAAAATAGCCTACGAGTCAGGGCCGTACCGACCATTGAGGTAATTTTTCCTGAGTGTAGCCTATAATGAACATTGTGAAATAATTGCCTAATATTAACTCTAATTTGGTGCTGCAATGATTCGCATATCGCGACGATAACCGACCTCATCATCTGAGCTGCTTCAGCACTCAAACACCGCTCGTCAGAAATGGCAAAATGTTTGATATGACCGATCAAAGCAAGCGGGATTTATGTTCACCGAAGCGCGAGCCGCGGCCGTGCGAGAATCCCAACGCGACGCTTCACGAGATAAGGTGCACGTTGCTAAACTAAACAGCTGTTTTACGATAGAAATTTTAAACGACCGACATAAATAATCACTTTGCAAAGACTGTATCAATCTAAGCTCAGCTTCAGGAAGGGGAGATTTACAGGTAAAGATAAAGAAACTGAGAGGAGATGGAGATGAGAGAGGAGAGCAGGTAGAGCAATAGCCTATTGCATAATAATGAGAATAACTTTATTACAATGGATTCCTATTTAACACAGATGTTCTTTGCCAATGACTGTGGAAAAATAATATGCCCCCGAACCCCCTAGATCACTTTTGGGACCTCTGTATTTATAAAACCCTGTGTACTGATATTGCACAGAATAGAAAATTCTATTTTTGAAAAATACAATGAATTACAAGGCTGTACAGAACAGAGCACTATTGCAGACTTAGGCTCAATCCCAATTCACCCCTTGGCCCTTGACCCCTCCGTTTTGCGCGTTCCCGTGAAGGGGTAGGGTTGTATCGATTCTCTTTTGGTTGGAGAGTTAGGGGTAGGGGGAAGGGCCAGATAGCCCTTGGAAGATTGGGCCTTATATACTGAGGGTTTAATTACATTAATTTAATAGTCAGTCGGGAACTAAAGTGGGCCGGTCTAAGGCATGAAACTCCAGGGCTGAAAATGAGTCCCACTCCGGCCCTGGTTTAGTCATTCTTTTCCTATCAGTTTCACCAAAGACAAACTACTGGACATTAGGAAACACACACCAGACAACTTTTTTACAGATTTTGATTACTCAGACGTTTAACTGGACATTCTCGTCGGAGGGGCAGCGGTGTTGTTCAAACGCGCGGTCAGATGCAAACGCGGGAAGCGCGCTGGCGCCCTGGTTAAACTCTGCGAGCGCGGCCTCCGCACTGCACTCCCCAGTATTCATCTTGCGAATCTCCGATCTCTTCCTAACAAAATGGACGAACTTCTTCTCCTCACCCGCACTAACAAGGATTTTTTAAACTCCGCTGCTCTGTGCTTCACTGAAACCTGGCTGAGTGAAGCCATACCGGACAACGCACTACATCTGCCGGGCTTCCAGCTGTTCCGAGCGGATCGCATCGCGGAACTAACGGGGAAAACGAGAGGTGGTGGATTGTGTTTCTACATTAACGAAAGTTGGTGTTCAGATGTAACAACACTGAAGAAGATGTGCTCTCCTAACTTAGAGGTGCATTTCATAAACTGTAAACCTTTCTACTCGCCGCGGGAGTTTTCCTCATTCATTCTCGCGAATGTTTACATTCCTCCAGACGCGTGTGTGAGCGCGGCGCTACAACAGCTGGCTGAACATATAGCTGAAATGGAACAAAGGTACCCAGACTCTCTTTTAATCATTCTTGGGGATTTTAACCAAGCAAACCTCTCCCGTGAACTGCCAAAATACAGACAGCATGTTACATGTCCTACCAGAGACAGTAATATATTGGACCACTGTTACACCACGATAAAGAATGCGCATCACTCCGTCCCACGGGCAGCTTTGGGGCTCTCTGATCACTGTTTGGTTCATCTTATACCGACCTACAGGCAGAAACTGAAATCAGCTAAACCTGTAATAAGGACTGTAAAAAGATGGACCAACGAAGCAGAGCAGGATCTACAGGCCTGCTTCGATTGCACTGATTGGACTGGTTTACCATGGTTTACTGGGAAACTCAAACAGCTTCGTCATGCCAAAGAGGATGCTTACAGAAGTGGGGATAAAATCTTGTATAACCAGGCCAGAAACAGACTGACAAAGGAGATCAGAGTTGCTAAAAGAAGCTACTCTGAAAAGCTGAAAACCCAGTTTTCAGCCAACGACCCGGCATCAGTCTGGAGAGGCCTGAGGAACATCACCAACTACAAATCACCATCCCCCCGATCTGTGGAGAATCAACAACTGGCTGACACTCTCAATGCATTCTATTGCAGGTTTGAGAAGCCCAGACTCACACCTCACACCCGCTCTGATGTGCACTTCACACATCCACCATCACCTCCTGCAACCCCTCTCCTCCCCCCTTCTGCCATCCAACCTGAGCTTAAGGTCTGTGTGGAGGACGTGAGCCGAGTCTTCAAAAAACAGAAGACTAGGAAAGCTTCAGGCCCAGACGGCATCTCATCTGCTTGTCTAAAAGCCTGCGCTGACCAACTGGCCCCAGTCTTCACGCAGATCTTCAACAGATCATTGGAGCAGTGTGAAGTTCCCTGCTGCTTCAAACGCTCCACTATCATTCCGGTTCCCAAAAAACCTAAAATCACTGGACTTAATGACTACAGACCTGTCGCTCTCACGTCTGTGGTCATGAAGTCGTTTGAAAGACTGGTGTTGGCCTATCTGAAGGACATCACTGGACCCCTGCTGGATCCCTTTCAGTTTGCTTACAGAGCAAACAGGTATGTGGATGATGCAGTCAACATGGGACTGCACTATATCCTGCAACATCTTGACCTACCTGGGACTTATGCACAGATCTTATTTGTGGACTTCAGTTCGGCCTTCAATACCATCATCCCTGATCTTCTCACAGCCAAACTGACTCAGCTCTCCATGCCATCCTCAATCTGTCAGTGGATCTCCAGCTTCCTGACGGACCGGCAGCAGCGAGTGAGACTGGGGAAGCTCACATCCAGGACCCTCACCATCAGCACTGGCGGCCCCCAAGGGTGCGTTCTCTCCCCACTGCTCTTCTCCCTGTACACTAATGACTGCACTTCTAAAGACCCCTCTGTCAAGCTCCTGAAATTTGCAGACGACACCACCGTCATCGGTCTCATCCAAAATGGTGACGAGTCTGCTTACAGACTGGGGGTTGAACAGCTGGCTGTCTGGTGCAGCTATAACAACCTTGAGCTGAACACGCTCAAAACAGTGGAGATGATTGTGGATTTCAGGAGAAAATCCCCAGCACTCCCCCTCTCACCATCATGAACAGCACTGTGGAAGCAGTGGAGTCATTCAGGTTCCTGGGCTCTACCATCTCTGAGGACCTGAAGTGGGCAAATCACATTGACTCCATTGTGAAAAAGGCCCAGCAGAGACTGTACTTCCTTCGCCAGCTGAAGAAGTTCAATCTGCCACAGGAGCTGCTGATCCAGTTCTACTCAGCCGTCATTGAGTCTGTTTTAAGCACTTCCATCACTGTCTGGTTTGGTTCAGCAACCAAATCGGACATCAGGAGACTACAACGGACAGTCCGGACTGCAGAGAGGATTATTGGTGCCCCCTTGCTAACCCTCCAGGACCTGTACTCTTCCAGAGTGAGGAAGAGAGCAGGTAAAATCATCACAGACTCCACTCATCCTGGACACCCCCTGTTTGAACTGTTACCGTCAGGATGGCGACACAGATCACTGGCCACAAGAACATCCAGGCACAGGAACAGTTTCTTTCCACAGGCCATTTCCCTTCTGAACACTTAACATGCCCCCCAAGGCATATGCCTGTAAGTGCAATACTCCCACTGTCTAGTCCAATATTCTCTAACTCAGGTGATATTTATATTTATATTATTCATACTACTCAAAATACTGTAAATATGTTCATAATCTGTAACATGCACTAGACTCCCACTGTCTAGTGTAATATTCTCTAACTCAGGTGATATTTATACTTATATTATTCATACTACTCAAAATACTGTAAATATGTTCATAATCTGTAAATGTTTATTCAGACTAAACCCAACTGTGACCCCTTTTTTTTACTTTTATACTATTTTTATTATTTTTTTTTATTTTTTTATATATTTTATTCTTAGAATTTGTATTACTATGTTTCTTGTTGTATTTGTATTTGTATATGTGCACTGGAAGCTTCAGTACCAAGAAAAATTCCTTGTGGGTGCAAGCACACTTGGCAATAAAGCTCTTTCTGATTCTGATTCTGATTAATAGCTACCGAAAAATGTGACCGCTCTTTATTTATTTATAACTGACTGTAATGTTCAATAAAGTGACGAATGTGATGTGTGACCATCTCTGTTTATTCAGCTGTATAATCATAAAATATGAGGCAGACATGCGAGTCCCTTTCCATTTTATAAAGCATATTGATAAGGTATTAATACATATATATGTACATGGTCACGGAATCTGACGGGTCAAATTCATCGACCTAGCCTTTTTTGGGTGAATGTGGAGCAGGTCGAGGGCTGGTGACGTCATCCTCTATAATTCAGTGTCTAATATTTTAAACAACGAAGCAGCACACGAAACTTTAACCGGCACAAACTATCGCACCAACAAACGAGACTATTTTGGGTGAATGTGGAGCAGGTAGGGGGGCTGAGTGACCCCAGAATGACCAATAAATATTATTTTTATATTTAAGAAACCGAAGCAGCACAAAATAAACGTTTATCGGCGCAAATTAGAACAAACATATGAGTCTATTTTGGGTGAATGTGGACTAGTTTGCCGACGTTTTGCATTGGATTGGGGGCGGGGCCAACTTCACGCAGTGATTGACAGGGCGGGACGGGCACGTGATCGGCTCAGAATGCATTTTCAAATTGCACATTGAATTTTGCTACATTCATTGCGGGACACTTAATGGAAATGCAATCGCAAGTGTCTTAACTGTGAGTGTAAATGCAATTAAGAAAAAATAACATTTAAATTACAATTTTGCCACAGTTTTTGCTTGAACATGTTAAACATATCTAATGATTTCTGTAATACATTTTAATTTTGCAACTTATAAAGCGTTAAATTATGTATTCAATTTACATATTAAAACTAGTGTATGAAATGGCAAATGTACATTTTATAATTGAATTTTCATTTTGCACCAAACGTTGCACAAATGATGGGAAAATTAAAATTTAAATACAGAAATGCATTGCCATTTTACATATTGCATTCTCATTTTGCATATTACATTTCAAATTGAAATTTGCTACCCATATGCTTCCATAGGTTTGATCTTCACACACTCCGTTATTCATTTATAATCACTTCGGTGTAACACTGTAAACTAATCAAATTCATCAGAAGCGCAAATTAAACACAGACTTGACTTCAGCTTCTCACACAACGCATCATCAACGCCAGCAGAATAATGACTGTGATGATACTTGATAAAGAGCAGCGTGAACATTCTGCTAACGTTCTTCAGTGCCACCACTGACCCTTCATGAACAGCTGTACGGTGATGTGTGTGTGTACCAGTGACGTGGAGGCCGAGGGCTGGCTGTAGGAGGACCACCACACCGTCCTGTAGATGTTGATGTACTGCACGAACAGCGCCACCAGCAGGTAGAGGAACAGCAGCGCCTCGAACAGAAGATTACTGTCCAGAGGGAGATCGGGAATACGGGAATGTCGGACGGGATCTGGAGTGATGAGGGCCGTGAGGGGCGGAGCCGAGAGACCCAGCGCACTGCTGTTCCTGAGACACACACAGGTTACTAATTACTAATTGAATTAGGATCATTAGATCAGCTTTAAGGCTGTAATATTACTATACAGTTCACAGTAAAATGCACATTTCTCCAGCAGTGTTAAGACCAGGGCAGACCCTAACCAACAGAGTGTAGATCTGAGAGGTGAACTCTGGGCATTATTAATAACTAGAGCTAACTAAACAACAAATAGTAGAAAACTAGAACAGGCTTCATCTACTCACGTCACACAATCAACACGGACTCCATCTGTGATCACGAGATCATACAAACCCGTTCGAGAAGCCGAGCCGTTCACACTGATCATGCTTTATCTCGATACTGAATATAAACGGCTGTCTGTGGACTATTACACATTCTAAACACTGTCATGATGAAAGAGTGTGTTGATGCATAAGCAGACAGTGACGGCGCGTTCACATGTCAGAACACTACAGTTATGCTGCAATCTTCACATATGACTGAAACTAACGCTGTTCAAGATTGATAAATAACAACATCCACATTTTCTGAGTGTTTTGATGCAGTTCATGTAGAAACAGAGTTTGTTTTGTGAGTGAAACACCTCCGTCTTTATATATGTATACACATTTATTCCACCATGATTGTCATCCACACAATCACATATTTTAGTATTTAAAAAAGCATATCATGAAAATCTGACTTTTCCTGTGTGTAAGAGCTATAATCAGTGCTTCTACCGAAACAGAAAACGTGGAAAGTGAAACCCAGTAACTGTGTTCTGCTGAGCCTTTCTCTGCAAGCATGTTAAAAAATAAGCCGATCAGATTTCTCTCTCCTTCTGACGTATGAAGAGGATCTTATTATAATATTACCGGCCCTTAATCTGCACGTTTACACACACCAGCCGACATTTGGTTCCACAAGCGACGACAGAGACCAGTTCTAACGCAATGATAAAGATCCAGCAAAGCCTGAAACTGTTGTGTGGTTGAGCACAGACGAGCACTGAACACTATTGACCAGAACATGTCACCGCTGTCTTATAAACACCTCAGGAACTGTGGACACTTGTGGAGAAGTTAAACATGATGATGAGATGATCAATGTAACTCCACAACAACTACAGAAATGTCTCCACTAACATTCAGAAACTCTTCCTGAGTCTCTCCGTAAGGCTGCACTCACTACTGGTTATTCTGGGATTCTGGATGAGTGAGATTGGAGTGTTTTGTTATTGCCGGTAGGGCTGTAATCTCCCAGTCGATTAGTCGATTAATTGGTCGATACGTTCTGGCTCGACCAAAATTCTAATTGGTCGTTTTTTTGCCGCGTTCATTTCATCAGGTGGAAAGCACTAATTGCTAATGGGGGTGTTTTCAGAGCACCCCTGTTTCACAGGTAACAGTCTGTCTTCAGAACACCCCCTTGTTTTCACTTCTTTTGGATTAGCCCAACCCACTGGAGAAGAGAGACAGACTGAAGAGAGTAGGCTACTAGAAGGTTTGCTGAATATTATTTATTTAATTGTGAGAGCGTTTAATTCATAGTCAGTCAGTCAGTCCTCTTCTACCATGTCAACAAAGACATCGGCTGTGTGGCAGCATTTTTTTTAAATAGAAAACGGGAAAAAAGTCGAATGCAAATATTCGTTTTGAGCCTATGCTTTATTTTTCAGTTATGCACTTTATTTCGTTTCTGCTCTTGATCTGGTTTGTTTAATAAATATTCTTTTTTATTAAAGTGGACGTGCCTTTTGTGTTTAAGAGTAAAAGCTTTAAGTTAATAGTCTATTCGTGTCTCAGCCGTGAAGCTGAGCTCATATGTTCATGCGAGCTGCACAGAGCGGCTGAAATTATAGTGTCTGTCAGTTATTATAATACATATGACAAAAACAATTGTCTAAATTATGTTGCATATTCCTCAAAAGTTCTTGTGATGATATCACTAGTTGACAACAGTACTATTTTGGGAAATCACAGGCTCTGATATTGCGCAGGTGCACGTGATGTAACGCTGTCAGAGCCGACAGACTCGAGTGACTCATTTCAGTGCAAAATAATTAGGTCAAAAACGATTTATTAGTTTTATGTTTTTTATGTTTATTTATAATTCATTTAGGCGGACAACAAGGCTACCGAGTACTGCGCAGCTCATCAATTTAAAGTTTTTTTTCCCTAATGTCTTTTTTATTCGATTTTTATTCGAAAATTTCAGGATTTCAGTCGACCAAGATTTTCTTTGGTTGATTACAGCCCTAATTGCGGGAGTTTCTGAAGCTTGTGTAAAGACTCCGCCCTCTTCTGAACGGAGGTGGAGCTAAAGCTCATTTGCATTTAAAGGGACACACACAAAAACGACGTGTTTTTGCTCACACACAAAAAGGGGCAAATTTGACAAGCTATAATAAATGATCTGGTATTTTGAGCTGATATTTCACAGACACATTCTGGGGACACCAGAGATTTATATTACATCTTGTGAAAAGGGGTGTAATATGTCACCTTTAATGTGTTGACTATGGAAAACTATTTTTAGGGTTAAACCAACTGCTAGTCCTAATACAGTTAGGGAATGAGTGGGACTAATCAAACTTCATTTGGTGGTGAAGAGCTGTCAGAAGCATCAACGCCTCACCTGCACCGAAGCCCCGCCCCATTGCTGAGGCCGCCGCCCACCAGCGTCTGCAGCGACGGCAGAGCGCAGCGGCTCA
Organism: Leuciscus leuciscus; assembly: GCF_965113295.1. Lineage (NCBI taxonomy): Eukaryota > Metazoa > Chordata > Actinopteri > Cypriniformes > Leuciscidae > Leuciscus > Leuciscus leuciscus. The sequence continues at coordinate 219,435 of NC_138727.1, forward strand.
GCTGCTGTCTACTGGGACCCCTGCGGCCCCCGGGCATGACCTCCAGCGGCTCCCTGCGGCTCCGTCCTCACGTCTCCACCAGCGGCTCCCTGTGGCTCCGTCACGTCTCGGCCCAAAGCTGCCCGGCCACTGCAGGACAAACACAAGCCGAGCTTCAGGTCAGAACTACTCAGACACAGGGCTTAGACCTGCTAACAGACGCAGCAGCAGCAAAACATGATGTGAAATCACACGTTAAAAGACAAAACTGCTGTAAAGTCACTCAGGAGTCACTCAACTCTCAGTGAAACACAGTAAGGTCAGAGGTCAGAGCTGGAAACACTCATCTGATAAATAAGCATCTGACACGAAGCAGCAGTTTTTCTGTTAAAACCGTTGCACCAAAAGAGGAAGTTAAAGTGCAATGAAGCTGAAGTTTGTAAGAAGAAAACAGCATTAAACTCTCCTGAAGCATGAACACGCAAACCTGCTGATCGTCCAGACAACAGCCGATGGGAATCAATCACCTTATGATCCACAGATTACCAAGACTAGACTAACAGCTAACCTACTACTACAACCAGACTAACTCATCAACTACACTTAACCAGACTAACTCATCAACTACACTTAACCAGACTAACTCATCAACTACACTTACAACCAGACTAACTCAACTACACTTACTGTACATCCAGACTAATGACTAAACTAGCACTACAACCAGACTAAATCATCAACTAACTAGCTCTACAACCAAACTAACTCATCAACTACACTTAAAACCAGACTAACTCAACTACACTTACTGTACAGCCAGACTAATGACTAAACTAGCACTACAACCAAACTAACTCATCAACTACACTTACAACCAGACTAACTCATCAACTACACTCAACCAGACTAATGACTAAACTAGCACTACAACCAGACTAACTCATCAACTACACTCAACCAGACTAATGACTAAACTAGCACTACAACCAAACTAACTCATTAACTACACTTACATCCAGACTAACTCATCAACTACACTTGCAACCAGACTAACTCATCAACTACACTCAACCAGACTAATGACTAAACTAGCACTAACAACCAAACTAACTCATCAACTACACTTACATCCAGACTAACTCATCAACTACACTTACATCCAGACTAACTCATCAACTACACTTACATCCAGACTAACTCATCAACTACACTTACATCCAGACTAACTCATCAACTACACTTACATCCAGACTAATGACTAAACTAACACTTACAACCAGACTAACTCATCAACTACACTTACAACCAGACTAATGACTAAACTAACACTTACAACCAGACTAACTCATCAACTACACTTACATCCAGACTAATGACTAAACTAACACTTACATCCAGACTAACTCATCAACTACACTTACATCCAGACTAACTCATCAACTACACTTACATCCAGACTAACTCATCAACTACACTTACAACCAGACTAATGACTAAACTAACACTTACAACCAGACTAATGACTAAACTAACACTTACATCCAGACTAACTCATCAACTACACTTACATCCAGACTAACTCATCAACTACACTTACATCCAGACTAACTCATCAACTACACTTACATCCAGACTAACTCATCAACTACACTTACATCCAGACTAACTCATCAACTACACTTACATCCAGACTAACTCATCAACTACACTTACAACCAGACTAACTCATCAACTACACTTAACCAGACTAACTCATCAACTACACTTACAACCAGACTAACTCAACTACACTTACTGTACATGGGTGGGAGACATATAAGCCTGAAAAAAGTTTTTATTTTTTACTTCAAATATTAGGCATAAAAAATATTGAGTTGTGTTGTACTGACTCTTGCATTTCCCACAATATATGTGGTCTTTTAGATTTTGTATTTGAAATTGGATTTATTCACCAATTTGCTGCATTCGTGGCTAAAATTATGGTGTGACATAACAGTTATTCTATATGAAAATGGGATATAGGCCTACTCTCCCTAAGTAACTAACTTCAACATAAATTGTTATCATTACTATCTTAAGATTTAACATTCCTTTTGTGCAGATTCATTCGATTTTGTGTTGTTTTTCTAAATCGTCATGCAAAGTAAGTCATCTCTCCTCAGCCTTTCCAGATATTTTAGATTAATTATGTTAAACCCGGTTATAAATCTATGAAAATGCTTGTGACTCTTGCTGATACTATTTCTCTTGTGTTCCGTTGACTTTTTTTGATTTATAATTAAGAAAGTATTTTTACTGGCACAATTCTGAATGTCACACCAAATTATATAGTGTCACGCTATATGCACCACTCCACAATTTGTCAATGCAAAAAACTGTATTTTATTTGCATTCAACATTCAATTAATTCAATTCAGTTAACATTAATCAAAAAACATACTAACATTGTTTTAAAACTTTTAAAATGATAAGAAACTCATAAATATGAGTAAATCAAACACCATCTCACTTCAAGAACATTAAATTAAGTATAAAATTGAAAAGAAATACATTAATTGTATAGGTAATCTAATGTTCACTATTAAACATTCACTATTATCATTGAATATGTTTTGAATAGTTATTTATTTATCATTAAAAAAGGTGTAGGCTATGTAATATTGTGTGACAAATATATCATATTGTGTGACTTAGAAAAACAGTCACACCATATGATACAAACATTCAACAACATTCAAAAAAGAGCTGAAAACTCTTCTCTTCCGTGAGCACTTTACCTCATAAAAAAATAAAATAAATAAATAAATAAATAAAAAAAGTATATATATATTCCTGTAAATTCTCGCTTATCGGGCTTATGCTACTCTGAATAATTCCTGAACTTTGTATTTTGAGCACTTCTTGCATTGTTTTTTGCCTCTTCACGATGACTTGCTTAATTTAGTCCCAATTTGTAAGTCGCTTTGGACAAAAGCGTCTGCTAAATGACTAAATGTAAATGTAAATGTATGATACAGTGTCACACCATATGACGTTTGGTTCAGTTAAGCTAATCTCTTGGTTAACTAAAAACAGCTAGCTTATACTTAGCATGTAAATTGCCACATGGCAGGAATGATTTTTAAGAATTAATAAGTAAAATTCGTATAAAAGTGTTTCATTTTTATGTAAATAATGTCACACCATAAGACACAAAACATTGACCACTAGTGAGCATATCAGATACAGAGCTTTTTAATTAAAAAGCCAGAACTCAACTCATGACCTTGCAAACCACTCCAGAGATGACACTGCAACTTCCTGGTTGAGTGTGGACCTCTTCATCATAATGATGTCCAAATTATTGCCCGTTCAAAATATAGATTGCAGTGTCACACCATATGACGCCCATTTTACGGACAAAATGTATTTGGCCAGAACTTGCTTTAAAATCATACACAGACATCAACACTTTCTGTGTCTGTTGAAATAGCCTAATTCTGTTACTTAAACTGTAAATCTATCAATTATTTATACTTTGCTGATATATATTGTCATATTAGTAAGGTCACACATATCCCGGACAGTCACACCACATGACAATTTTGATGTTTAGATAAAAATTTGAAGTAGAGGTCTTATATACCAACTACAGCTATGGTATGCTGTAATAATATCTTGTCAGAGGAACAACATGAAGATATATATTTTTAACAAATAGGCCTACCCATTTTTATTAGGTTATGACATCATGGACGGGTAGAATTGCATGTCATGTCTCCCACCCACATCCAGACTAATGACTAAACTAGCACTACAACCAAACTAACTCATCAACTACACTTACAACCAGACTAACTCATCAACTACACTCAACCAGACTAATGACTAAACTAGCACTACAACCAAACTAACTCATCAACTACACTTACAACCAGACTAACTCATCAACTACACTCAACCAGACTAATGACTAAACTAGCACTACAACCAGACTTACTAACTCATCAACTACACTCAACCAGACTAATGACTAAACTAGCACTACAACCAAACTAACTCACTTACATCCAGACTAACTCATCAACTACACTCAACCAGACTAATGACTAAACTAGCACTAACAACCAAACTAACTCATCAACTACACTTACATCCAGACTAACTCATCAACTACACTTACATCCAGACTAATGACTAAACTAACACTTACAACCAGACTAATGACTAAACTAACACTTACATCCAGACTAACTCATCAACTACACTTACATCCAGACTAACTCATCAACTACACTTACATCCAGACTAACTCATCAACTACACTTACAACCACCAGACTAATGACAAAACTAGCACTACAACCAAACTAACTCATAAACTACACTTACAACCAGACTAATGACTGAACTAGCATTACAACCAGACTAACTCATCAACTACACTTAACCAGACTAACTCATCAACTACACTTAACCAGACTAACTCATCAACTACACTTAACCAGACTAACTCATCAACTAGGCCTACACTTACAACCAGACTAATGACTGAACTAGCATTACAACCAGACTAACTCAACTACACTTAACCAGACTAATGACTAAACTTGCATTACAACCAGACTAACTCATGAACTACACTTACAACCAGACTAATGACTAAACTAACATTACAACCAGACTAACTCATCAACTACACTTACATCCAGACTAACTCATCAACTACACTTAACCAGACTAACTCATCAACTACACTTTCATCCAGACTTACTCATCAACTACACTTACAACCAGACTAATGACTAAACTAGCATTACAACCAGACTAACTCATCAACTACACTTACATCCAGACTAACTCATCACTTCACTTACAACCAGACTAACTCATCAACTACACTTAACCAGACTTACTCATCAACTACACTTACATCCAGACTAACTCATCAACTACACTTAACCAGACTTACTCATCAACTACACTTACAACCAGACTAACTAATCAACTACACTTAACCAGACTTACTCATCAACTACACTTACAACAAGACAATCGGCTGAACCAAAGTCACCGACAGACTAACAATATCAACTAACTAACTAACTAAATAACACACACACACACACACACACACACACACACACACACACACACACACACACACTTTAAACACAAACAGGAAATAAACAGAACCATTGGTCTGCAGCTGGTAACTTAACTAGGCTATAACCCTAACTGAACTACATGCATATTGAGCTGATGTTCCTTACTGTAAATGTTGACTGAATGCATGATTAACAACATTAACATTAATGAATAATTAAAGCAGCACTTACCGCACACCAATCATGAGCGCAGACATCAGTCACCTAAACTCTGTAACATCCACATTTGCTTCTCTCTCTCTCGCTCTCTCTGAAATAATGATACAGTGTAAAGTTTCTGACAGACAATGTGGATATTGTGTTTCGCGTGTGTTGTTGCAGTCGCGCGCTGCTTTGTATTAACGGCCTTAAAATGCAAAACACAAAGTTGCAGAAGTTCCTCACGCAGTTACAGACCGACGTGGCAAACCGACGCTGCGTCACATGACGCCATCAGCCCCGCGACGCGTCTCTGGTGCACACTGCGCATGCGCAACACACGCACGCAGTACACGCTGGGAACAGATGTAGTACTAAAACAATACATGTAACATTTAAATATTGTGTTGCTAACTTCTAGCTTTTATTCTGCTTTGTGAAACTGCCTTGCAAACAATCCTACTTTGGCAGTGTGAGACAAATATTGTTGCTGTTCAAAGATGAAACATGAAGGTATTGTTGTGATGAGACTGTGATTGCTAATATTAGCCTGAGAAACACAGATGTACTCATACATGTCGGCATATGCTGCTGTTTTCGCAGATTTATTTATGCAAGTGGAAAAGGAAGAATTCTGTCCACATAAGATGCATGACGTAAAGAATAGACAGTCCTTCATATATGAACAATAGAACATGTACAAGTCTTTCATCATTACAGAGGCGATTCACATATTCAGATGAAGTTGATATAAAGGCAAGACTGAAAAATCATTCTGATTTTGAACTTTAGATGCAGTAACAAGTTCCATAAAAACATTATTTACAAAAGGCTAAAGAACCGCTTGACCTGAGCATGATTAATAAAACATAAATACACACTTCTGAATAAGTTATTCCTGGGTTAGAGAGTTGCAATCACAATGAATAACTTATTACAGACATAATAATGAGCATTTCAAAGTCTCTTGTGTTATATTGCATTATATCTCTGTGCTGTAAATGCAGTGGATGCTTAAAAAACTTCAATATATGAATAAATATATTGACACAAAAGATGTGATATTTACACAGATAAATCCTCAAACCCAAGAAACGTCACACACAGCTAATGTCACACATTCACTAGAAGAGGATATTCATTCATATTCACATTCAAGTGTATAAATTGCCTGCACAAAAATATAAAACAAAAAAATCCATGATAAATCTTCAAAGTACCACGTCCTTCAAATATGTTCAGTAAAAGCACTTTTCTTAGTTCTGTGTTCATGAGCACAGAAGCTTCAGACGCTGGTGTTCAGATGACGATGCTGGTACCGCCGAGAGAGCTCTTATCCTGCAGAGGAAGAGGAGAGCGAAGATTAACACAAGATCAACAACCACCACTGAACGCCAGACGATGATCCAGATATCTGTGAGGATGTGAAGGTGCAGAAGAGTCCGAACCCAACGTCACAGAGCAGAATACAGAAAAGAGTTCACCTAAAACCCATCAGTTAAGCTGGTAAATGAACAGGATTGCAGTATTTGCACTGGAGCTCCATGAGCTAAACCTGATGATCATGTTCTGAGAAGATAATGATCTTCAGTGAAAGAACAACATCTGAGCGTCTGTACAAACAGTGAACATGACCTATTATAACCCTTTTACACAGTGTAATATAAGTCTTAAGTGACTTCAGAATCTGTCTGAAGTAGGGCTGGGCGATAAAACGATAATTATAGCGATCTAATTTCTCGATAAAACGATATCAAGAGTTCGATAAATGTTCGATAATGTTTATGCGCCAAAAGCGCAACGAAACTCATTTGAACCGCGCGCCACACGGACCATTTATCCGCTCGGCTCAAAGTCCAAACAGCAGCGCGAGCGCGAGCTCACTAGAGCAGAGGAGTTTACTGTGATCGGTCTCGGTCACGAGATCCAGTGAGAAGCGCTTGAGTTCAGCGAAGAACACACATGTCTCCGTGAAGATGAAACAGCGCTGACAAACATGAGAAACACTGTGCGCAACGATACAGTCTGAAGCAGTGGCGTAACTTTGTTTTAAAAAGTGGGTGGGACGAGACGGGACGGGGGGATGCAAAATCATAAATCAGATGTATACAATAACATTACGATGTCCAGCAATCGATTTAAATAGTACATTGGGTTTAATTTGTCGTTTAATGAGGTTTGATATAATGTTGTTTGGTGAGAATTTTCACTTGAATATACATAGATCCGTTAAGTAAAAAGTACTTTTAAATGGTCCAGTGGCTGAACTTTTGCCAAGCGTGTCAGAGGTTCTGGGTTATAATCCTCACTCATATAGGTTTTTTTAATTTTTAATTTTTTTATTCTCATCAAAACCGATTATGTTTATCCGTGGTTGTATATCAGGCAAGGATACGTTTTTATGCATTTTGTTTTGTAATTTCACCGGAACAAATAGAGTCTCCACAACGGATTGAAGCGCGCGTCCGAGTGAAGACTGGTCGCGAGCCACAAGAGAACACAGTAGCGGCAACAGATCGCAGCGGCAACGAGCACTTTGATCACTTGATTTAAAAAAACAACACATTTCGGCGCTAGATCGCCTTATATTTAACAAACCAACTGAATGAATGCTCTGCTAGTTAACTGGAGATGTTTTATTTATTTGTATCGGTACATTCGTGCCGCGAGATGTTTCAAAAGTGGTGGGGACAATATAGACCTTAGTAAAAAGTGGTGGGGACATGTCCCACCCGCAAATTACGCCTATGGTCAGAAGGCTTTTCCGTCTACAAATTCCCAGCCTAGTAATATTAACTACATCATGAAATGTGGGATATACACATAGGCCTCGATTTCGGTGGGGACGGTGGGTACAGATTTCGTCATGAGTCATTTTGTACCCACCACTTTTAACTTCCGTCCATATTAATTTGACTTTTGGTTACATTTTTTTTTGACCGTTTTCAGTGGTTATGAGGAGCAATATGAGAGAGAAATTTGGTAATCATTGTCTGACCCAACAAAAAAACATTATAATATTCATTTTATTAGATTTTTCGTGTTCGCATTTATGAGGGAAAAAACAATGTGTCAGTTCTCGGTACGGACGTGAGCGCTCTGAAAGCGGCACTAAAAGACTGCTTTAAAACTTTCACAGAGACCTCAAACAGAACAGCTGCCTTTCTTTAAATTGAATTTCGTTTTGTATTAATTATATCTTAATTTTAATCAATGTTTCATGAACCAATTGATAAATAATAAGTAAATATAGCAGAATCACGACATGGAGGCGCCGGCGAGTGAACTGGAGTCCGTCTCATAAATGAACCGAAACTCAGCGTATAATGCACATTCACAGCGTATTTAGACACATTCATAATCATTACTTTTACCGGTTCTTTGTGGCAAGCTTTATGCGTGCGGTCGTGCGCTTGAGTGCGATTATATTACGTAAACGCTCATTATCATGTAGGCTATATAAGTAATTAAATTAAATTAATATAAAGGGGCGATTTGTCCACGAATGACTTAAATGAACAACTAGCCTACTAGTCGACTAGAAAAAAAACTTTTAGTCGGAAGCAGCCCTTATTCCACATATTTGCGAACCAGGCAACAGCGACCCTGCGGAATGAGCGAGCGGAGCGGAATATTCAGAAATGCGCTCTCCACTCACGAGCTCTGATCGGAACAAACCCGAACCTCACTGTCTGCTGAACTTGCGCAGAAACATCACAATATAACCAGCTTTTTAAAATGGTTTTAAAACTAAACACTATTTTAGCACAAATTATGAGCTTATTGGCGATTTTTTTATAATTATTGACAAAATTAGAATATTGTAAAAGTTTTTTTTTAACGTTTTTTTTTTTTAACGTTTTGGGTGGGCCTGTTGAAAAGTGGGGCCGTACCTGAGCTACAGGACATCGTCTTTCAAAACATAACCTGCGCGAAAGAGAGAAAAAAAAAATGAATGCGTCATTGTACCCAGCACTTCTGAAAATGCACTTCCGAATGCGTCTTTGTCCCCAGCACATTTCAAACCAAACTGATGCCCATGGATATACATATTGAATTGTTTTATATTATTAATGTAGACAATGTATTAAAGGACTAATATAATATAATTACAGTATTTAATAATGTATTTAGGCTACTGTTTTTCATACAAATACCATAGAAACCATAAAGTTACATTTTGCCATGATAGTGAGGTGCTGTAGGCTATGCCTGGTTTTATCTGTGGTTATCGTGATCTATTCATGTTACTGGATGACCAATGGTTCATTTTAATAAAACTCAAACAGTCAGAATATTACATTTTACCAAATAAAAATTAGCACATGCAGAAACTAAGAAATTAATTGTCCAATAAAGATATTTATTTTGTTAAGGAAAAATGACAAATGTTTGAATGTTCTATCTCAGATTTGTGAAATGTTCTCCTGTTTGGCAAGTGTTTGTCATGATATGTTCTGACAATAAAGAGTAGTTTAAAACCACAATTAACGCTCTGGTTTCTACAACTTTCACTTAGGAGCAAAAATCTGCCTTTAAACTTGAAAGAAATAAAGATTGGACATTTATCGTGATAATTATCGTTATCGACTGATATAAAAAAAATTATATCGCTCTAGGCTAGTTTTTAACTGAATGCTCAAATGCTCACGAAGAAGAGCGCTCGTGCGTTCGGCTGAGTCTGAGAATGTACTTGTCTTGCACCTCAGAATGTTTTTATGTTGCAAGATTAATGTAAACCCTTGATCCGGAATCATTTCTCGATTCATGATGCATCGATTTATTATCCCAGCCCTAGTTGTGACGGCAGGAGAATGACAGTTTTAAAGAAGAAATCGGTGTTAGTGAACGTGTGAGCTGATCAGTAGTTCAGACTCTTACAGAGAAGCGCTCCGGCCGCTTGATCGGCTTCTTCCCGGGCTCGTACTCGCTGTAGGTGGGAGGATGATCGGACCATCCGGATCCGCGAGCTCCTCGTGTTCCTCCGCGTCTGCTAGCCTCCTCATTAGCGGAGCTCCAGGAGCCGCGGTGGGGCGGAGGAGAGTAATCATCCCGGCGGGCCGGGCCTCTGCGCTCCGCGGCCAGCAGATCGTCCCGGGATCGGGAGCGAGGGCGGGATCCTCCAGACCGGCTCCGGCTGTCCAGCACGTCCTCCTGGCTGTAGCTGCGCGGGATTAGCGGGCGAGGGTAGCGGCGCTCATCGCGCGGTGGGGCGCCGTACGCAGACGAGCCGCTGGAGTGTGATCTGGCTCCTCGTGATCCGGGCAGGAGCCTGCGTGAGGCGGGGCCGTCGTCCAGGCCAGAGAGCATGCTGGGAGGCCCAGCAGAGAAGGGCACGTGCTGCGGGACGTGTTGCGGAGGGGGGGGCATGAGCTGGGGCTGTTGGAGAGGGCTGTTCATATCCATGCCGCGCACCTGACTCTCCAGGTACTCCAGCATCTGGTTGTTCCCGTGAACGCTGCCGTTGCCGTGCATGCTGGGAGGAGGCATGTGACCCTGCATCTGCATATGCGGAGGCGGCAGCGGAACCGGCGTCATGTGACCCTTCTGTGACCCTGAAGCAGGAAAACAGAGAGACTCAGAACACAAATACACAGCGTGTATTTAATGTATACTTATGTCACATTAAAAAAAAACATGTCTGAATGCATAGAAGCAAAATATGAAAAGAAGCTGCAAATTAGCTTAAAATATATATTAAATAATAAAAACACACACTGAATACAATGCCCTTATAAAGCCTACTGCATCATATTTGATGCACAGTTTATAACGCCTCTGAATGATGAATGATGAATAACGAACACCTGACTGGGACTGACCCCGACTCTGTGAGGATAGACTGGGACTGATCCCGACTCTGCGAGCACCTGAATGGGACTGAGCCTGACTTTGTGAAGATGGACTGGGACTGATCCCGATCCCGACTCCGCGAGCACCTGACTGGAACTGACCCCGACTCCGCAAGGATGAACTGGGAGTGACCCCGACTTCGTGAGGATGAACTGGGACTGATCCAGACTCAGCGAGCAACTGACTGGGACTTAGCCTGACTCCACGAGCACCTGACTGGGACTGATCCCGACTCCGCAAGCACCTGACTGGGACTGACCCTGACTCCGCGAGCACGTGACTGGGACTGACCCTGACTCCGCGAGCACGTGACTGGGACTGACCCTGACTCCGCGAGCATGTGACTGGGACTGACCCTGACTCCGCGAGCACGTGACTGGGACTGATCCCGACTCCGCGAGCACCTGACTGGGACTGATCCCGACTCCGCGAGCACCTGACTGGGACTGATCCCGACTCCGCGAGCACCTGACTGGGACTGACCCCGACTCCGCGAGTACCTGACCCCGACTCCGCGAGCACCTGACTGGGACTGACCCCGACTCCACGAGTACCTGATCCCGACTCCGCGAGCACCTTACTGGGACTGATCCCGACTTTGTGAGGATGGACTGGGACTGATCCCGACTCCGTGAGCACCTGACTGGGACTGACCTGCGTACAGCATGGGGTTCATCTGGTAGCCAGAGCTGTGGTCGCTCATGGGAGCGTAGAGTGGCTGTCCGTTCAGCCACGGCGTCATGGCCTTCTGTGCCTCCTTCATCAGCCGGTGCTGCATCACAGCTGAACACAGGAACACAAACACGGCGTTAGGAGTGTGTGTGGTGTGTGAGTCTGAGGCAGGTGTGTGTGAGTGTGAGTCTGAGGGTGTGTGTGTGTGTGTGTGTGTGTGTGTGTGTGTGTGTGTGCTAACCCTTTTCGGGGCAGCAGCAGGTCTGAGGGCAGCACGGGCAGCGTACGTAACAGCAGCACTTCTGTGGACAGCACTGACAGCAACACACACACAGCAGGAGGACGAGCATCAGCACTCCAATCACGATGAGGAGCACCGTCAGCCAGTCTAACAACACACACACAGGAGGAGGATCAGCATCAGCCAGTCTAACACCCCCCCCACACACACACAGCAGATCCTGCCACTCGTAACACAAGCTCAAGGGTTCCATTCTCAGTCAACACATCAACTGATCAAATCTAGACCTTCAATGCAATTTAAAGGAGTAGTTCACTTCACTTCAACCCCACGTCATTCAAGATATGCATGACTTTCTCTCTTCAGTTGAAAAGAAATTGAGGTTGAGGAACATTCCAGGATTTTTCTCCATATAATGACTTCAATGGGGTCCAACGGGCTGAAGGTCCAGATGTGAGTTTCAGTGCAGCTTCAAAGTCTCGACACGATCCAGCCGAGGAATAAGAGTCTTATCTAGACAAACCAGCGGCCATTTTATTAAAAAAATAAACATTTAAATACTTTTTAATCACAAATGCTGGTCTTGCACTAGCTGTGATGCGCCACACATTACGTCATCAAGTGTGACGTAGGCGGAAGAACAGACCCAGTGTTTACAAAGCGAACGTGCAAAGACAAAGTCAAACGCCATTTACAAAACAAACAAACAAACAAATAAATAAAAGTTAAAACAACGATGTCAGTAGATTTTGAAGTTGGAGGAGGAAATGAGATGGAGTTTTTCAGCCTTCCCTACATTTGAACCGGAACACGAGTGACCTTTCAACCTGATTACATAATGTGTGGCACATCACAGCTAGTGCAAGACGAAGATTTACATTTTTTTATTTTTTATAAAATGTCGGCTGGTTTGTCTAGATAAGACTCTTATTCCTCGGCTGGATCGCGTAGAGACTTTGAAGCTGCACTGAAACTCACATTTGGACCTTCAAACCGTTGGACCCCATTGAAGTCAATACATGGAGAAACATCCTGGAATGTTTTCCTCAAAAACTTCAATTTGAAGAAAGAAAGACATGAATATCTTGGATGAAGTGGGGGCAGAGCCGATCTTGACCTCCCTGGGGCCCTAAGCAACATTCTGTTAAGGGGCCGTCCTGACCCGAGAGCCATGTAAACCATTTGCCATTGCAACACAGTCACCTGACACCCCAGTGCTCCCACTACAATCCTCCCTAAAACTAGTACTAATGAAAATGTAATTCCTGATATCAGAAATATACATTGTTACAAGAAAAAGTACATTCTTAATATCAAGAATTCACATTTTAAATAGTAAAAATTTAATTATTGATATCAAAAATGCATCCTGTGAATGAATAAAAGCTAAAATGGCTTGTCACAGCATGTCACTGTTTTAAATGAAAAAAGCAATACTTGATGGTTATTATTTACTGAGGGATGTGCCTCCATAATGACCAGTATGTCCAGCCAATCAACATTTTAAATGCAATATAGCCTACAAATCAATAGTCAATGTCAATACATTGCTTTCCATCTTGCTTTATTGCAGAGTTGTAAGTAAACTGACTTGGAGATTAGATAACAAATATTGTCTCGTTGTAAAAGTATGTGCGCCTATAATGTGGAGTGTCATCACGCCCATACTGTACTGGTGTACTGTACTGATGTACTGTACTGGTGTGTCTTCTCAATCTTCTCATTGATGTTGTAAACTTTGATTGACATGCTTTAACACGAGGGGGGGTGGGGGCTTGAGTAATTTGCGAGGCCCTACGTAACTTGCGTAGTGTGTGTGTATAGGCCTGATCGGCTCTGAGTGGGGAGAGTAAATTATCAGGACATTTTAATTCTGAAGTGAACTACTCCTTTAAGCCGCTTTGGATAAAAGCATCTGCCAAACGATGATTCATTCATCACTGTCTCTACATGCTGAAATACAGTATCAGTTTGCTTCTGTTTTGAATGAATTTTAAAGGTTTTTAACATGTTGCTTATAATTTACATTTACATTTATGCATTTGGCAGACCGACTTACATTGCATTATCCTATACATTTATACATAGGTATGTGCAATCCCCTGGGATCGAACCCACAACCTTGCGTTGTTAACGCAATGCTCTTACCACTGAGCTACAGGAAAGCTGTATATATAATGAGATATATACAGCTATATCTCGAGACTGTAAGGCTTTTTCTTCTCCTGTGTTTAACTCTTGTGTTAGTAATTGGGACTTACGGTACACGATCAGCTTCATCTCTTTGTCTGAATCTCCGATTGTGTCTCCAGGCGCATCCACAGAGCAGAAGTACATCCCGTTATCCCACCACATCACCTCATTGATGACCAGATCCGCCTCTGATCAACACAAACACAGAGAAAATATCTGGATTACGACCAATAACCATTCATGGAAAAAACAACAAACTGATTAGTCCGGTCCCTTTACAGTAGCTTCCTAATGATATCTCCCAAGGGTAGCATGTACAGAGTGAACAGCAACGGTCCTAGTACTGAACCTTGGGTTACACCACACTGAACTTGTGATCGATAAGACATCTCTTCATTTACTGCTACAAACTGATAACGGTCAGTAGATGACATGTGGACTTATGGGTTCCAGAGACAACATATAGACTTCTTCAACATGTGTCAATATATACATCTGTTCTTCTGGGGTGCCCTGACAGCTGTCGTCACAGGGGTCATTGATGTCTATAGTTTAAGGGACCATTTCGTAGCTAAAGCTTTACTTTACTGCGTTAGATTAAAGTGTCCTCTCCTTGAGAGAAAGAACGTATTATCTTGATGTTTTGAGACAACTCTCCTGTTTATAGTTAGAGCCTGACCAAACCCAACCTTGAAGAAGCCGTGTGTGTGTGTCGGTGTGTGCGTGTGTGTCGGTGTGTGTGTGTCAGTTTGAGTGTTATAGGAGATTGACTGAGTTGTTGTTCTTGACATGTTGGCGCTCAGCAACCCAAATCTGCGACCTGGAAGGTCATGACGTGCCTCACTTCAGGGTCCGAGTGTCAGTCGCCTAGTCGATGGAGATATGCTTCAGTCTATCTGTATATGTTTATCTATTTCTTAGCCAATCAGAACCATTCAACATGAAGGACGTAGCTTAGACCTTGGTGAAGGGTATAACTGCTGTGTGTGTGTGTGGTGAAGGGTATAACTGCTGTGTGTGTGTGTGTGTGTGTGTGTTGAAGGGTATAACTGCTCTGTGTGTGTGTGTGTGTGTGTGTGTGTGTGTGTGTGTGTGTGTGTGTGTGTGTGTGTGTGTGTGTGTGTGTGTGTGTGTGTGTGTGTGTGTGTGAGAGAGAGAGAGAGTGAGTGTGTGTGTGTTTGTGTGAGTGGGTGAGAGAGAGAGAGAGTGAGTGTGTGTGTGTTTGTGTGAGTGGGAATGTGTCTGTGTGTGAGAGAGAGAGAGAGAGAGAGAGATAAACAGACAGAAACACGCAAGCTGCCTAACCTGTAAAACTGGAAATGACACAAAGAGCAGGAAATTCTTCACTGGTTTCAAACAAATTGAGTTTCAGTGTCAGTAAAGAGAAATATTCACTATATTCAAATATTCATGTGAAAACTTCATTTGTTTTAATCTTTTGGATTTCGAATAAACATTAACGAGCACCTGAGCGCTGCGTTTATATACTTGTTTATTTATTAATGTTTTCATTTTTATTTTCACTCCATGCCATACTTTCTTACTCTTGAGTGCTTTAAGTAGTTTTAAACATCTACATCCCGTCATTCTTTCAATGTTTGTACATTTTAATTGGATCGATGTCAACAACCAGTGATCACGTGACCGAAACGGCCGCGCTCAACAGGTGAAACACACTTCCCTGTTCCTCTGACCAACCTTCACAATATCACTGCATTATTTTGCATTATAAATGAGCAGATGTGTGTGTGTATGTGTGTCTCACCTGAGCTCAGGACACTCAGCAGCAGCAGAGACACTATCATCATGATGTTCAGATGAAACTCCAGTAAACGCGAACCGAAACCAGCGCGAGTGTGAATGCGATCAGAGTCACGGATCAAACCCGCATTTTATTCCAAAAGCCGCTTTAACTTGTAGTTGTGTTCCTCTCAGAGACCGGCTTGTGATTGCTCTGCTCTTCCTCCTCCGCCTCATCATCATCATCATCATCGCTCCACCCCAAACACAGGGGCGTCATATGACGCGCGTGCGCACAGGTGTCTGCGCACAGGTAACAACCCTCCGACGAAACTGCCAAATAAACATTCGGAAGAAGGACATGTTATACTTTTTAATATGTAAGAGTCTGAAGTGATCTGAGAGAGAGAGAGAGAGAGAGAGAGAGAGAGAGAGAGAGAGAGAGAGAGAGAGAGAGAGAGAGAGAGAGAGAGAGAGAGAGAGAGCTGCTGCTCCTCCTCCTTAAACTGGGCAAGAAATGAACATTACAAAATTAACTCTAAAATCACGTGTTTCTGACGGTTCAGGTTCAGCAGCGGATGAAGTTCCACAGATGCAGGAGGAATGTTTCATTTTACTCACAGAAGTTCGTTTATGAATCATGTTTCTGAGACTGACATGATCTGCGCTGCTGTTTGATACTCGACAAAACACTCCTTCATCGTGAAGAAAACTGCTTTTAAAGAGAAACTCAGTTCATGCCAACTCACATCATCAAACCCGGCAGGAATCAGATCTGGAGGAGTTTCAGGAAAAGGGCTTTCACACCGAGTCAAGCCGAGTCTCCTCATTTATACAGCGCTTTAACACTATAGTGTTTCACAGCAGCTTTACAGTGATAATAGGAGATTACAGTAACAGAGATTGTTTAGGCTTTACAGCAGATCTAGAATAAAGTTATTGTCCAGATAAAGTTAGTTTTGATTGATTCACTTCCGTTGTAAAGATCATTAGTTATTAACTTAGGGGCCGCTAACACACACCGTTCTCACAGAACTCTTCAGCTCTCTCTACGCAAACTTTAAAAACGCGAACCAGTGAGAACGCTGATGGCGCGCATGCGCATTACGAGTTCAGTCTATAGGTGTGTGCGTTTGAATATATGTGCGCAGCAAGGCTATTATAGTTTTGCATTTTTCATTAGTTTTTATTTTTATTTCGTTTTGACTTTATGTTTTCAAATTCTGTTTAGTTTTAATTAGTTTTTAAAGTGGGTTAGCTAGTTTATTTTATTTTTTATTTTTTGAAAATGCTTAGTTTTAGTTTAGTTTTAGTGTTAGTTTTAGTCTTTTTTTTGTGTGTAATTTGGGTCATTTGTCCGGGGCAAGATTCAAAAAGGTCAGAAAAAGTATTGTGTAATAATAACTCAACAAAAACATCATACAATTTTAGAAATATGTATTCAACAATAACACCAGTACATTAATTGTAGGGGAGACCGGGGACAGTTGCAACACTTTTTGCATTTCTCTCAGTTACTCAGAGACTATTTGGACTAGACCAACCAAATTTGTATATATTAAACTTGGCATGCATGCACCTGAGTTATGTTACTGATTTAATCAGCCGCTGTCAATCCAGTAGATCTCTGCGCTCAAATGATCAATTGCTTCTCATGGTTCCGCGATCCCGTTTAAAATGTAAAGGTGATCGGGCATTCTCTGTTGCAGCTCCTAGGCTCTGGAATGACCTTCCTCTGTCTGTAAAAACGTGTCCTTCATTGGGTGTTTTTCAGAGTGCGCTTAAAACTTATTTGTTTTCTTTAGCATTTGATAATGCTTTGTAAGTTGTGTGTCAAATGTTTGCATTGTTTTTATGTTTTTGTTTTATTTTCTCTTTTATACCTTCTGTACAGCACTTTGGTTCCACTTGTGCTTTATAAATAAAGTTGAGTTGAGTTGAGTAAACTTGCATCTGTCTGCTAATTACCCATACCATTTAAAGATGATTATATATGACATATCGTTCACAGTATTTATTTGAATGGAAGAAGTCATGAAGAAGAATGTTGCAACTGACCCCGACCCAGGGACGTTAAAAATACCTTAAATTTCACTAATTAACTTTAGCTTTTTGTCTCAATGAGCAAAGAATTCTGAAAATATTAACTGTTTTAGGCCTACTATAATATTATAGTATTATTTATTTCAATAATATTATTGTAGCCTATTATTTATTTATTTAGTCATATTTATCAAATAACAGTTATTGAGTTTTGTTTGTTCATGTGTAGAACATAGGCCTACATAGATTCAGTGTGCAGGAGTTACAGATGCTATTCAATCTCTCCATATTTCAGTGTCAGACAGGAAGAATTGAACAATTTACAATGCAACAAACTTTTATTAAACATGCAATTTATAACATGTTGCAACCGTCCCCGACCCTATCAGCCATGACAGAACATCATACTCCTGCTAGACACACTGACTCTGACACATGCTAACCATGGCACTTAGAAGTCAACAAAACAATCATTCAAACAAAGTAAGTTTTGATTAATTCATACAAAATTTCAGGACAGTATGACAAAAATATATCTCATGAAAAAATTTACTTTCATACCTCCAAAACAAGTTTTGTTCAATAAATGCAGCAGCAGATGTTGAATATGTCTACTGTCTTCTTGGTGGGGGGAGGGTCTAACTGTGCATGTACAGTATGAGTGACATCACTATAGCTTGTTTCTGATTGGAGAAAAATGACATGTTGCAACTGTCCCCGGTCTCCCCTACAGATGGGCACAAATATGTAAACGGTCTACACAAGACTCCGCAGTGCAACATGTGTAAGTGACGTGTGCCAGGAAAAAACCTACATTACATAGCCAACAACAGACTAAAGAAGACATACATGAACAACATGTATTCAACCTATTTTTGAGCCAAGGCATTGCTGTCAGAGTGTCAGGGAACTCAATCTGACAAAAGAACATGAACAATGAAAATAAACTCTAGAGGGTCAACACATCTCAAAGCTACTCGATGAACTGCCCAGCATTAGATGCATGTGCTGCAGCTCTATGGCAAATCCTTGCAGTTGGATAGCAATACAATACTGCATATACTTGACATCATTAATTAACAGTGAATATTTTGAACACTTCAAGTACACTGAGATCCAGACTCAGCTGGAAGCGGATGTGGTTTGCTTTTCTATGTTAAGTTTACATCAACTTGTGTCCAACATGGTAAACAAAATAATCGAAGTCTCTTGCATTAATATATCAGCTGTTTCAAATACAGCTTTTAATTTTTTTTTGTGTGTGTGTGTGTGCCGTGTGTGTGTGCATGGGTGAGAAAGAGAGAGAGAGATGGCTATACCCTGACCCTATACAAAATTCACACCCCATTGAAATTCCTTTACCTCTTACAAAATCCACACGCCGTACCACACATCTACACATCTTCTATACAAAATTCACACCCTAAACAAATCTCACCGCTGTACAATTTTCACACCCTAGGCCTATATACCCTATACAATACTCATCTGGATTGAAGCAGCAAACATTCAGTGTTCAAAATGTGATAACATTATTTAATATTTAGATCACAGCTTACCTCAAACCTGCGACTAGTCAACTTTCTAAAGAAGGCGCAGTCGCTTCTCGGATCGACATTAACACACACTGACAAAATTGTATTCAGAATTAAAAATATTTTTTATACCACTTTTTAATGTGTGATTGTATAAAGGTGTTCACGAGATACAGATACCAACCTTTCGACGAACACTCGTTTTCATGGAGACGCGGTGTGTGTGTGTGTGTGTGTGTGTGTGAGAGAGAGAGAGAGAGAGAGAGAGAGAGAGAGACGCGGTGTGCACGCAGGGGAGGGGCTGTGTGTGTGTGTGTGTGTGTGTGTGTGTGTGTGTGTGTGTGTGTGTGTGTGTGTGTGTGTGTGTGTGTGTGTGTGTGTGTGTGTGTGCTCGTGTGTGAGAGAGAGACGCGTGAGTGACGGAGGGAGAGTAGGGAAAGGAAATGCACTTGAACGAATACGCTGCGTGTTTTAAATACCTTTAAAAAAATGAATACCGAAACGCAATATGAGGCGGCTGGTGCTGATTCTGATCAGTGTGTGTGTGTGTGTGTGTGTGTGTGTGTGTGTGTGTGTGTGTGTGTGTGTGTGTGTGTGTGTGTGTGTGTGTGTGTGTGTGTGGGAAACACTGCCCGTCGGAAACTGTATCATGTTTATGGTCGGAAATGTCAACTCTGAAAGATATAACGTTATTTGCTCTCAATTGCTTTAGACATTGACAAAGACGAAAACTAAGGACATTTACTCTATAATTTTATTTTATTTTAGTTAGTTTTGCCAAACACACATTACAGTTTTAGTTAGTTATCGTTTTTTTGTAATGCCTTTATTTTATTTTTATTTCAGTTAACGACAATGTTTTTTCCCACTTAGTTTTCGTTTTTTCGTTAACGATTATAACCTTTGTGCGCAGGCGTGCAGTGCTTCCCTACAAACCTGCCCTCAACACACTACTGGCTGGCCTTAAGATGTACAGCATTTTTATCGCTTTCACGTAGCCACGCGAACCGGGATTATCCCGACAACGCTTTATCTGTAGAGAGGTGAAGGCCTTCACAGGGAGAGACTAGTGACACAGGCGCAGTTCCTTCCTCAGATCTGGTGTGTGTGTGTGTGTGTGTCAGTGAAGTGAATGTGGATGCAGTTCCTGGAGTGACCAGCAGATGGCGCCAGAGTCTGCAGTCAGTGAGTGGCCTATATATTTTTTCCACTGGAAATGTTTTGTAAAGATTTTTTTTTTTTTTTTTTACAACAGCTTTATTGAACTTTTTTCTTATCACAATAAACAATAAAGACGTCTGACAAAGAATAAAAAATAAAATAAAATAAAAAATATGACATCCTCAAAATGTACAATCTTATTGTATTATAAACTAAGAGTCACACCTCCAGCAAATCATCTGAAAAGACATTTTCTATACTGTACACATGACAAGGGAGAACAAACTAGATTGAAAGAACTCAAAACAATAAAAATAAGCTAAAACAAAATAAATAACATAAAACAAACCAAATAAGAGGGACTCAGCTCATCTGAAGTGTTATTAAACGTTTATGCAGTTTTTTAGCCTGGGAATTCTCAACCTTTAGGCTATAAGACAGTTTTGGAACAGCAAAAGTTCATTTTTAAGTGCAGACCATGTGGGGGAGGACTTAGCAAATCGACATTTATGTATATAATATCAGAATCAGAATCAGAATCAGAAAGAGCTTTATTGCCAAGTATGCTTGCGCATACGAGGAATTTGTCTTGGTGACAGTAGCTTCCAGTACACATACAATATAAAGTGACAAGACAAGTGACAAGAAATATAGGTATAAATAAAAAAAATTTAAAAAAAAATTTAAAAAAAATTTAAAAAACAAAGATATTTAAAAAAAAATATTTTGTTGCTATAATTCGATTATTGACCAAAAACTCATCAGTTTTATTTTGTAGGATTACACCCATCTGAATGTTTGGATATGAAAAGAAATCTATGTTTATAGATCTGGAGGACAACAGGTTGTGAAGAGATTTCCATAAATTCTGAGCCGGTTGACATTCATAAAACAGGTGTTCAGTTGTTTCAACATTAATGTTGCAGATATGACCATTGTCTACCTCAAACTTGAATCTTTTCTTTACAAATTCATTAGAGGGATATATTTTATTTATTGTTTTAAAATGTACTTCCTTAAATTTAGGGGGAATTGGATATTTTAGGAATTTTGTTCTAATTGAAGATATTTCAGATTTGTTATAACCAAGAAAAAAGAGAGTGCTTCTTGTTCTACCCGGGTACAAAATGTTAACAAGAGTTTGCTTAAGGAATTTATTATTACATTTTGTATCAACCAGGTCCACATAATCGTTGTGTAGTCTTGGTGATGCAATGTTCAAAAAACTATTCTTTATTGCTTGAATAAGGACCTTTGGAATGTTCTGTGTTACTTTGTTGTAATCCACAATTGAGCAGTTCATATTATATTTAGAATTAAATTCCTCCAATTCAAGAATATTACCATTTTCATCCAATATATGAACAATTGACCATATTTGTTTTTCCCACCAGTCTTTCAGAAACAGATTTCCTTCTACACAATATAACTCTGTTGTTCCATAATGGACTGAAGTTATGTTTAAACATCAGTTTCCACTGTAACAGAACCTGCTGATGAAAAGTTGAAAGTTTTATAGGCAATTTAGATATTTCAAAGTCACATGTTATTATAATACCTGTAAATATGTAAATATAATATAATGTAAATATAATACCTCCCACTTTATCAAAGATATATGCCGGTAAGGAGAACCATATCTCTTCGCCGTTCCTCAAAAAAGATTGGAGCCATTTAATTTTCAATATTCCATTCATAATTTCAAAGTCGATTGCCTTTATGCCCCCTTCCTCATCATTTTTCAACAGATCCCCTTTTCTAATGTAGTGATGTTTATTTTTCCAAATAAAATTAAAATTGATTCTATTAATTTCTTTAATTAACTTTGGAGAAATAGCAAGAGCTAGTAGGATGGATATATCAGTCTGGAAATAGATTCAATCTTGGTCAACATCGTTCTTCCAAATAATGTTAAATCTCTTTATAGCCAACTGTTTAATGTTTTTCCACATTTATCAATATTATCTTGGATATTCTTTTTTTCACTTGTATCTGATGATTTGGTAATCCAAATACCTAGATATCTAATGTCATTTCTGACTGGTATATTATATAGTGAGGATTCAGAGCAGTTATGAATGCTCATCGGTTCACATTTACTCAGATTCAGATATAGGCCCGACGCTTGTGAAAACCGCTCTATTACATTTACAGCCACTGGTATTTGTTCCTTATTTTGTAAAAACAGAGTTGTATCGTCAGCGAACTGACTTATGAGTAACTTGTGGTTGTTTATCTCTAAACCTTTAATATTCAAATTTTTAACCGCAATTGCTAGTAGTTCAGTCACTGCAATGAATAAAAGAGGAGAAATACTACAGCCCTGTCTTATTCCTCGTTCAACCTTAAATCTAGGACATGTACTAGTCTATTAATATCTGTATGTAACATAGTGATCATATCAAGAAACTTATTTCCAAAGCCAAAGTGTCTCAGTGTGTTAACAATAAATAAATGTTCCACTGAATCGAATGCTTTATGGAAATCCCAAAAAAAGATAAAACCATCTTCCTTAATTAAATAATTATAATCAATAAGATCCAGGACCAGGCGGATGTTATTATGGACGGATCTTCCTTTAAGAAAACCAGATTGTGTTGGGCTGATTAATTTAGATATACCCGTCTTTAATCTTGCTGCCAAAACTGTATTCAACAGTGTAATAGGTCTTAAATTGCTTAATATTTTCTTATCTTTTCCAGGTTTTGGAATCAATTTTATTATTCCTTGTTTCATTGTTTCCATCAGTACTTTTTGATTAATACATTCATTTATAGCCTGAAACAATAGGTGTTTTAAGTCTTCCCAAAAGTGTTTATAGAAGTTAGTTGTAATACCGTCTGGTCCTGGCGAACGATCAGATGCCATTTTTTTTATAGCATAGTCAAATTCTACAATTCTTAGTTCCTCATCACAAACTTCTTTAAAATTTTCATCAATAACAGGAATCAAATTGTTAATTTTATCAAAAAAAGATGAGGCATCTTGTTCTGAGTAGGAAGATTTATAAAGATTCCTATACAAATTGAAAACTTCTTTTTGGGTTCTGTACATTCCTCTCCATCAACTGTTAGACTACAAATCCAGTTATATTCTTGTCTGCGTTTTTCTAGTTTGCAGAAGTATGCAGTATTCTTTTCTCCTTCTTCAGTCCACCGGGCCCTGGATCTAATATACATTCTATCCAGTTTGGATTGCAAATGACTTATCTTTTCTTTGTCCTCTTCAGTCCAATCTGATTTACTATAAAGTGTCATGAGTTCTTTAACCACTGTTGCTTCTTGAGCTCTCTTTTCTTTATTCACTTTTTTAGCAAACGTTATTGAATGCTTTCTAATACTACATTTCAGAAATTCCCATTTTAGTATAGATGTGTCTAGTGTATTGTCATTTTCTATATCAAAAATATTTTTTTTAATGGAATGACAAAAGTTTTTTAGTAACTGAGAGTTAAATGTCCAATAATCTTTTGGTTTGTTATTTTTATTACTGTTTCCGATTTTCAGGTTAATAGTACAATGATCACTTAAAGGACAGTTAGCAATTTCTGTTTCTGTGACATGATCTGATATTGAGTTTGATATCAGCCAATAGTCAATTCGTGATTTGTTTTGTCCATTAGGTTTATGCCAGGTAAACTGTTTCACCCCACTATGTAAAATTCTCCAGATGTCTATCAATTGGTTATTATTAGCAAAAGCGTCCAAAATTGGGTTTCTATGTTCATTCAATAACTTGGAAGGCCATCTATCCATCCACTCATCAGGAGTTAAATTGAAATCCCCTCCAACAATAATATGATCTGTGGGGAATTTTGCTTTTAGTTCTATGATAACTTCTGATATCTGATGTAACAGATTTCTATTTTTGTTATCGTTGTTATAACCATATATGTTAATCAGAATAACAAGATTAGCATCAATTTCCAAGACACAGGCTACCCAGTGTCCCTCCTCGTCAGCTTTTTCACCCAGAATCTTACCAGGGCACATCTGTTGAAACATATGGCAACTCCAGCCGACCGATTTGTCCCATGACTGAAGAGAATTTTATCTCCCCATTGTTGTGACCAAAACTTAACATCAGATATATCAGAGTGAGTCTCTTGAAGAAAGGTGCAATGTGCTTGTTGCCCTTTGCAAAACAAAAAGACAGCTTTTCGCTTAACTGAGTCTTTAAGTCCCCTTATATTAAAGGGAAAAAAAAGAAAAGTCAGTATTTAACTGAAATAAAGAACTTTTTGTGAAGAAAATGTAGGGAGGTGGAGTAAAAACGTTGAGGTAGAAGTCCCATCACCCGAACTGATCCACTATGTATTCATTTCAAGCTTTAGTTTCAGCCCCTAACTTAAGTATCCTCCATAATACGCTTGCCTTCGATGAATCCAAACGGGCCCCTGAAGCCTGCAACCTTTCCTTCCTTTCTAGCCTGGTCGATTTTGGGCCTGAGAGCCTGTCTGGAACGCCAGTCCTCTTGAGTCAGATCTTCAGTAAAGCGAATCCCCTCTTCTTTGCAGATTGGAGAAGTTTTTGTTCGCCTCCAGATGTCATCTCTCACTGCTCGTCTCACAAATAAAATGATTATTTGTCGTTGCCGGTTGTCCATCCTTCTTCCCACTCTGTGGACAACATCGACCGCTTCATCCATCTTTACCGCCAAGTCCGGTGCAATCCTGCGAAGAAGCTCCACCACCTCCGCTCTTATGTTTTCATTGGCCGTTTCTTTTTTCCCTTTGATGCGCAGGCACCACCGTCTTTTGTATCTGTCATTGTTCAATACCCGACCCCTCATGTCTTCATTTTCTTTAGTCAGTGTCTCCACTTTCTTTTCCAGGTGTTTTATTTTCGTTTTACACTCTTTTAGCT
>NC_138727.1:250000-257500 GCF_965113295.1 Leuciscus leuciscus
GGATCTTTCATTCTTGACTTTTTGAAATAAGAGTTTTTCCAATAATGTTACCAATTGTGTTTTAAGACTACATACTTTAAATCCCTGAAAACCTTTTCAAAAGCCTTTCTAAGGCATTAGATTCTGTGGAACCTTGGTGCTTTTCTTTCACTGCACCATCGCATACATTTCAATGCGAGACAAACGCAGGTCCACAGAGTCCTACAGGTTACTCAGTCACACAGAGTCCTACAGGTAACTCAGTCACACAGAGTCCAACAGGTAACTCAGTCACACAGAGTCCTGTCACACAGAGTCCTACAGGTAACTCAGTCACACAGAGTCCTACAGGTAACTCAGTCACACAGAGTCCTACAGGTAACTCAGTCACACAGAGTCCTACAGGTAACTCAGTCACACAGAGTCCTACAGGTAACTCAGTCACACAGAGTCCTGTCACACAGAGTCCTACAGGTAACTCAATCACACAGAGTGCTACAGGTAACTCAGGTCACACAGAGTCCTACAGGTAACTCAGTCACACAGGTAACTCAGTCCCACAGAGTCCAACAGGTAACTCAGTCACACAGAGTCCTGTCACACAGAGTCCTACAGGTAACTTAGTCACACAGAGTCCTACAGGTAACTCAGGTCACACAGAGTCCTACAGGTAACTCAGTCACACAGGTAACTCAGTCCCACAGAGTCCAACAGGTAACTCAGTCACACAGAGTCCTGTCACACAGAGTCCTACAGGTAACTCAGTCACACAGAGTCCTACAGGTAACTCAGTCACACAGAGTCCTACAGGTAACTCAGTCACACAGAGTCCTACAGGTAACTCAGTCACACAGGTAACTCAGTCCCACAGAGTCCAACAGGTAACTCAGTCACACAGAGTCCTGTCACACGGAGTCCTACAGGTAACTCAGTCACACAGAGTCCTACAGGTAACTCAGTCACACAGAGTCCTACAGGTAACTCAGTCACACAGAGTCCTGTCACACAGAGTCCTACAGGTAACTCAGTCACACGGAGTCCTACAGGTAACTCAGTCACACGGAGTCCTACAGGTAACTCAGTCACACAGGTAACTCAGTCACACAGAGTCCTACAGGTAACTCAGTCACACAGAGTCCTACAGGTAACTCAGTCACACAGAGTCCTACAGGTAACTCAGTCACACAGGTAACTCAGTCACACAGAGTCCTACAGGTAACTCAGTCACACGGAGTCCTACAGGTAACTCAGTCACACAGGTAACTCAGTCACACAGAGTCCTACAGGTAACTCAGTCACACGGAGTCCTACAGGTAACTCAGTCACACGGAGTCCTACAGGTAACTCAGTCACACAGGTAACTCAGTCCCACAGAGTCCAACAGGTAACTCAGTCCCACAGAGTCCAACAGGTAACTCAGTCCCACAGAGTCCAACAGGTAACTCAGTCACACAGAGTCCTACAGGTAACTCAGTCACACAGAGTCCTGTCACACAGAGTCCTACAGGTACCTCAGTCACACAGAGTCCTACAGGTACCTCAGTCACACAGAGTCCTACAGGTAATCAAGTCACACAGAGTCCTACAGGTAACTCAGTCACACAGAGTCCTACAGGTAACTCAGTCACACAGAGTCCTACAGGTAACTCAGTCACACAGAGTCCTGTCACACAGAGTCCTACAGGTAACTCAATCACACAGAGTGCTACAGGTAACTCAGGTCACACAGAGTCCTACAGGTAACTCAGTCACACAGAGTCCTACAGGTAACTCAGTCACACAGGTAACTCAGTCCCACAGAGTCCAACAGGTAACTCAGTCACACAGAGTCCTGTCACACAGAGTCCTACAGGTAACTTAGTCACACAGAGTCCTACAGGTAACTTAGTCACACAGGTAACTCAGTCACACAGAGTCCTACATGTAACTCAGTCACACGGAGTCCTACAGGTAACTCAGTCACACAGGTAACTCAGTCCCACAGAGTCCAACAGGTAACTCAGTCCCACAGAGTCCAACAGGTAACTCAGTCCCACAGAGTCCAACAGGTAACTCAGTCACACAGAGTCCTACAGGTAACTCAGTCACACAGAGTCCTACAGGTAACTCAGTCACACAGAGTCCTACAGGTACCTCAGTCACACAGAGTCCTACAGGTAATCAAGTCACACAGAGTCCTACAGGTAACTCAGTCACACAGAGTCCTACAGGCAACTCAGTCACACAGAGTCCTGTCACACAGAGTCCTACAGGTAACTCAGTTACACAGAGTCCTACAGGTAACTCAGTTACACAGAGTCCTACAGGTAACTCAGTTACACAGAGTCCTACAGATAACTCACCACTCTCCTCTGCCCGTGACCGGAGCGCTGTTGTCCGGTCTCGGCTCCTTGGGAACGCTCCAGCTCCTTCTCTGTGTAGGGAGGCAGGGATTCACTATCCTGTGCCGGTCGCTGGCGAGGGGACTGGTTGCTTGAGGACCTGCTGTGGAAACGCTCACTGGTTTTCTTGGAGCTGTTTTTGGAAGGCGTGTCCAAGTCCTCTTCAGTCCGGCCCACTTTTGAAGAGCCACTCTTCCCAGCTTTAGCTTTACGCTCCAATAAACTGTTGAGAAGGGCATCATCGTAGTCCCTTCTGCTCCCGGTACCGCTGGAATCTCTCTGATCCCGTAGATCCTGTTGGGGTTGATCATTGTCCCGCACATCCCGCCTTAACCCAGGCAGTGGCGGAGGGCTGGGCAGGCGTCTCGCTGGACTGGCCTTTGGAGAGTAACGTTTGGAAGAATAAAATGGATACCGATCCCGTTCCAGCTCCCGTTCTCGCTCTCTCTCCCTCTCGCGCTCCCGTTCTCGCTCTCTCTCCCTCTCGCGCTCCCGTTCTCGTTCTCTTTCCCTCTCGTGCTCCCGTTCGTGTGTTCTGTAGTCGTCCTCCCGGTTTCCAAGCTCTCCGTGACGTCCACGCTGCATATATGTCATCGCAAACTCCTCGAGCTCATCCAGAGATCCGGTCCGTCCATGATCCAGGAAAGCCTTTCTCTGCAGGTGCTCGGAGCGAGGGTTCCACCTGGAAAGAAGGATTTATGAATTCAAAACTGTCAAAACTATTAAACTAATCGGTGTGTATTCAGACTAGTGAAGAGAGGAATCTACTACACCTCATCCTTCCATTACCTGCGGTTGTCATCCGGCACACGGTTTCTATGCTGTGGCTGTCGTGTGTATCGTCCCTCATGAATGGGAGATAAATCTGTGGTCCGGAGGTCAGTGGGGTCATCAAGATCAGGGATGACTGGCAGAGCCTTTTTTTGTACTTGTCGATAGGTTTGATGGAAGTCCGTTTCTGCATCATGTAATGAACTCAGCTCGGACATACTGCAAGCTGCAGATAAGCAGAAATCGGCAAAGGCGTCAACCTCTTTTTACTCTATGCAAATTCTTACCACAATTATTTGACATTAGAATATTTGAACTTGTTCTTGTAACTCTTATCCTCATTTATTCCAGGAACATTAAGCATAATTTACAGTACTATATGAAAGAATGTTTAAAAAAAAGAAGTGAAGAATGAAGGGCTAAAAGACCACAAGGAATGCAGAGACAAACATGCAGCTCTTCAGGCAGGAAAATAGAGAAGATGAGACGGAAGACATGTGGAGTGCGTGCGTGCAATGGATCAACCACTGTGAAATGCGCAGTGGGATCATGCAGTGGATTGTGAGCAGTGGATCATGCAGCGGCTCACGTGCAGTGGATGGCGTGCAGTGAAATACGCAGTGGATCATGCAGTGGTCATGTCCAGTGAGTGTGTGCAGTTGATTGCGTGCAGTGAAATACGCAGTGGATTGCGTGCAGTGGATAACGTGCAGTGAAATGGGCAGTGAAATGCACAGTGGATTGCGTGCAGTAGTGGTCATGTGGCGTCTGGAATGGCGTTTGACTCTTACAGTCTCGGCTGCTGCTAAGCGTCTGTGACGGGTTGAACTGAGCGAGCTGCTTCTCCACGAACTGCAGCACCTTCAGAGAGCTCTGATCTGACGCAGACTGCAGATGGAAACCACTCCGCACTACAGAAGATACATCATGTGTGTGTGTTGTAAGAATATTGTTTTTGGTAACTCAGGGAAACAGACTCAGGCCATTTTAAAACAGTCCTGTTTTCTGATGAGAAACTATTTTTTGCAAGCAAAATATAAACCATAAATATATATTATAGTATAGCAGGTTTTTTTAGTGCCTCATTCTTTTGTGGGCTTATAGAATCTGCTCCTTGTGAGAGAATATGTGGACTAATATTGAATGTTAAATCATAATATTATTTCAGGGGTTCGTATGTTAATATAATACTTAAATAGAGGTGAAAGTAAACAAATTTAGCCCGCAGTCCATAATAGAGGGCTTGAGCTCGTGACTCGATCTGAGCTCTAAAAACCGCCTGAATTTGCCTAAACTGAGCGAGGAGGAGCAGGAATGCAATTGAAAGAGTGAGACTAAGCAGCACATTTAATACTTGCTTACTCTAGCATTGTGATCAGTTGAATTACTAAATAACATTTATAACTTTATTTGACCTGTATGCATTTAATATTACACATTTTGGTGCATTTGCGCTCAAGTGCAATCTCTATTGTCGCAGTCGCAGTGTGAAGGGAATGCATGAGTCAGTCTGCAGCTGTATCGCTTTAACTTGAAATGTTTGAATGTTTGGATTTCAGAAGTGTGTTCGGTTCATTTTGAGTTATTGAAACCTCCCAGATTCTGAACTCTTCTGTGGTAAAGCTCTGAAATACCGCTGTGGTCAGAACTATTTAATAACGTATCAATCATGCCGTGGTTTGGAGCGTCTAACACTGTCACAAACAGATTTTCACCAGCAGCTCAGTTTCAGTGAACATGTTTCCTCTAGTGCTCACCTGCCGAGCCGTTGTGCTCCAGCGATGGTGCGGTGGACAGGTGTGGGTCGATGGACAGGTGTGGGTCGATGAGGGAGGGCGGGGCGATGGGCATCATCGTAGGCATCCCAGCTATGTAGTATGGAGGGAACATGGGCACTGGGGTGGGCACTGCTGTCTTGATCCCCTTTCCTGCTTCATACACTATTGGAGGGAAAGACCAAAGTCATGTAGCACGGCAACCCAGCTATTTGAAAGAATTAATTTACCCAGTTCATATGCAATGCAATCTTCTGTGGTCTGTTTTCTCTTTCAAGTCAACTACTCTAATGGAGGAGCAAATGTTTAAAGAGAATCTTTAGAATAGTTGAAGTTCTGACATGTTTTTGTTACAGTATCATTGAGTACTGAAGTACTGAGGTTTGTCAAGTGGTGTTCATTACACAGTCAAATGATGCCCAGCTCCTCCTCTCTGGACCAATGGGTGGAGCTTGACCTAATTAGGTTTAGGAATCCACCCAGTCAGTCTCCACCCATTGCCTCTCAGGTTTGTGCCAAATCTTAGTAATGCAAGAACATGAGTTAATATGTGTTTGTATGCTTGTGTAGCGTGTTTTGATCTTGATCTTGATTCTTTGACCCGGACTGGTGTGTGTAAGGTACTCACGGTGTCGAGGGCAGCAGCAGGTCTCTGGGCAGCAGCAGCATCTCACGTAACAGCAGCAGGAATGAGGGCAACACTGACACCAGCAAACTCCCACCAACAGAATGACCAGAGCACTGCCCACGACCACAGCGCTCACAAACACCCACTCTAGCAGAGAGAACAGGGTTCATCATCATCACCATCATCATCATCACTGCTGTGTTCAATGGATGGATGGATGAATGGATGGAAAGTGGATGAATGGATGGATGGATGGATGGATGGAAAGTGGGTGGATGGATGAATGGATGGATGGATGGAAAGTGGGTGGATGGATGAATGGATGGATGGATGGAAAGTGGATGGATGAATGGATGGATGGATGGATGGATGGATGGATGGAAAGTGGATGGATGAATGGATGGAAAGTGGATGGATGGATGGATGGATGGATGGATGGATGGATGGATGGATGGAAAGTGGATGGATGAATGGATGGATGGATGAGTGGATGGATGGATGGATGAGTGGATGGATGGATGGATGAGTGGATGGATGGATGGATGAGTGGATGGATGGATGGATGGATGAGTGGATGGATGGATGGATGGATGAGTGGATGGATGGATGGATGAGTGGATGGATGGATGGATGAGTGGATGGATGGATGAGTGGATGGATGGATGGATGGATGGATGAGTGGATGGATGGATGAGTGGATGGATGGATGGATGGATGGATGGATGGATGAGTGAGTGGATGGATGGATGGATGAGTGGATGGATGGATGGATGAGTGGATGGATGGATGGATGGATGAGTGGATGGATGGATGGACGGATGGATGGATGGATGGATGGATGGATGGATGGATGGATGGATGGATGAGTGGATGGATGGATGGATGGATGGATGAGTGGATGGATGGATGGATGGATGAGTGGATGGATGGATGGATGAGTGGATGGATGGATGGATGAGTGGATGGATGGATGGATGGATGGATGAGTGGATGGATGGATGGATGAGTGGATGGATGGATGGATGAGTGAATGGATGGATGAGTGGATGGATGAGTGGATGGATGGATGAGTGGATGGATGGATGGATGGATGAGTGGATGGATGGATGGATGGATGAGTGGATGGATGGATGGATGGATGAGTGGATGGATGGATGGATGGATGGATGAGTGGATGGATGGATGGACGGATGGATGGATGGACCTTTTCCAGGTAAAAGCAGGATAAGCAAGAGAACCGGGCTGAGGATCTCCATGAGGAATGTGTTCCACAAACACTCCAAATAAATCACTCCATGAAGGAATGACACAAACACATTTACAGCCCAAATGTGTCTGGTTTTCATATGGAACTCATTCATCATGATTTAAAAAAAAAAAAAAAGATTTTCAAATATGTGAAATGCAGTAACAGAGTTCAAACTAATCAAAACCTCATGTAAAGCCACAAAAGCACTTTCTCAGTTAAACATGTGAACTCTTCCTACTGGACCTCGAGTGTTAATGAGGAACGAGATCAGATACAGACTCCGGAAGTGAACAAACTCACAAACAAACCAAAGTCTCTCTGAACACACACACTCTCAGGAAACGCTGAGCTTTGAGGAGGTTACGGCTGAACTACTAGAAGTACTGTTTATGCCAAAAGGGGTTATAAAATAATCCAATTAAATAATATGACCGTGTCACTGATCAGAAGTTCAGTATCTGTGATTTTAAGACCTACCCGTCACAGAAGCTGATCGGACCCGAACGAGGCCTTCGCTTGACCATCAGTGATCGCAGTTATTCAGACGCTATCACATGATCTCTTGCAGCGTACAGACACAACAACAGGTTTGTTAGTGTAATGTGTTATAGTTGATTACCAGGAAATGACATCACAGGGGAATTAAAGAATTAGAAACAGGAAGTGAGGCGGCTCAGACAGGAAATAGATGAGTGTGCGTTTGGGAGTTTGTACCTG
>NC_138727.1:262500-265000 GCF_965113295.1 Leuciscus leuciscus
GCACATTCCTTGTGTTTCTTCTCCATCTCTCAGACTATTTTGACAGATACACACTGACACACTGCACGCTCGCTCAAAGCCCAAAGGGGGAGGTGTTTAAAGATGTGATTGGACCAGCCCAGTGTCAATCAAGAAAAGATCCAATCGGCCAAGGTGTTTCATGGGCCGGTCAGCTATCAGGAAAAAAAAAACTGACGAAGACTTTTTTAACTAATGCATTACACCGGCACGCACTTACTTAACCCAGCGCCGCCAATTAAGCAAAACGAATGGGCCGCCGATGTACGAGTTTTATGGTCCGTTAAGACAAAAAAAAAAAAAAAACTGAAAAAGAAAAAAAAAAGTATGAGATGTCGGCCCAAAAGGCACGTCAGCCCACTGGGAATCTCCCGGTAGTCCCGATGGCCAGTACTTGCTGCCTGGGCATAGAGTGCATTTCACGCGAATATTTTTGTCCTTTCGAGCAATAAACTGAAAGAAATGTGAATATCGCCACTGGCCGAAACCCCCTGTCTCCGTCTCCATTTCCCGCTCCCCTTCGCACCAGCAGCTACGTCACTCAAATCGATCTCTATGACAACGGTGCAAGCGCGCGCGCGCACACACAGACAGACAGACAGACATGCACGCACCACAAACAGATCAGAGCTTTACACGCAGGCAAACACGACTTGGGTAACGCAGGAAAGCGCGTTCCTATAGTCTAGTAAAGTAGTGTAGTTACCGATATTTTTTGTGTAATGCGTTACTTTATTTCATTACCCAAAAAAGTTATATCGTTACTGTAATCCGTTACTTTGTAACTCGTTACCCCCAACACTGAGTGTAGTGTGAAGTATAGTGTAGTGTAGTGTAGTGTGTAGTGTAGTGTATAGTGTAGTGTGTAGTGTAGTGTAATAGTGTAGTGTAGTGTAGTGTGAAGTATAGTGTAGTGTAGTGTAGTGTGAAGTATAGTGTAGTGTAGTGTATAGTGTACTTTGTACTGTGTAGTGTAATAGTGTAGTGTAGTGTGAAGTATAGTGTAGTGTAGTGTAGTGTGTAGTGTAGTGTAATAGTGTAGTGTAGTGTAGTGTGTAGTGTAGTGTATAGTGTAGTGTAGTGTAGTGTGTAGTGTAGTGTAATAGTGTAGTGTAGTGTAGTGTGAAGTATAGTGTAGTGTAGTGTAGTGTGAAGTATAGTGTAGTGTAGTGTATAGTGTACTTTGTACTGTGTAGTGTAATAGTGTAGTGTAGTGTGAAGTATAGTGTAGTGTAGTGTGTAGTGTAGTGTAATAGTGTAGTGTAGTGTGAAGTATAGTGTAGTGTAGTGTATAGTGTACTTTGTACTGTGTAGTGTAATAGTGTAGTGTAGTGTGAAGTATAGTGTAGTGTAGTGTAGTGTGAAGTATAGTGTAGTGTAGTGTATAGTGTACTTTGTACTGTGTAGTGTAATAGTGTAGTGTAGTGTGAAGTATAGTGTAGTGTAGTGTAGTGTGTAGTGTATAGTGTAGTGTAGTGTAGTGTGAAGTATAGTGTAGTGTAGTGTAGTGTAGTGTGTAGTGTATAGTGTAGTGTAGTGTAGTGTATAGTGTACTTTGTACTGTGTAGTGTAATAGTGTAGTGTAGTGTAGTGTAGTGTGAAGTATAGTGTAGTGTAGTGTAGTGTGTAGTGTATAGTGTAGTGTAGTGTAGTGTATAGTGTACTTTGTACTGTGTAGTGTAATAGTGTAGTGTAGTGTGAAGTATAGTGTAGTGTAGTGTGTAGTGTGTAGTGTAGTGTAATAGTGTAGTGTAGTGTGTAGTGTAGTGTAGTGTATAGTGTACTTTGTACTGTGTAGTGTAATAGTGTAGTGTAGTGTGAAGTGTAGTGTAGTGTAGTGTAGTGTAGTGTGAAGTATAGTGTAGTGTAGTGTAGTGTATAGTGTAGTGTAGTGTGTAGTGTAGTGTGAAGTATAGTGTAGTGTAGTGTAGTGTGAAGTATAGTGTAGTGTAGTGTGAAGTATAGTGTAGTGTAGTGTAGTGTAGTGTGTAGTGTATAGTGTAGTGTAGTGTATAGTGTACTTTGTACTGTGTAGTGTAATAGTGTAGTGTAGTGTAGTGTGAAGTATAGTGTAGTGTAGTGCAGTGTAGTGTGTTGTGTAGTGTAGTGTAGTGTGTAGTGTATAGTGTATAGTGTATAGTGTAGTGTAGTGTAGTGTAGTGTGTAGTGTAGTGTAGTATAGTGTAGTGTAGTGTGTAGTGTGTAGTGTATAGTGTATAGTGTAGTGTAGTGTAGTGTAGTTGTAGTATAGAGTAGTATAGCGTGTACTGTAGTTAAGTGTAGTGTAGTGTAATGTAGTGCGTAGTGTAGTGTAGTGTGTAGTGTAATACAGTGTAGTGTAGTGTAGTGTGTAGTGTAGTGTAGTGTAGTGTGTAGTGTAGTGTAGTGTAGTGTGTAGTGTAGTGTAGTGTAGTGTAGTGTGTAGTGTAGTGTAGTGTAGTGTGTAGTGTAGTGTATTGTAGTATAGTGTGTAGTGTATAGT
>NC_138727.1:272500-304292 GCF_965113295.1 Leuciscus leuciscus
AAACTATGATCAAACACATTCCATATGCTGCCCACACACACACACTCTTACACTCTCACACACACACACACACACACACACACACACATGCGTGTTTCCTCTGAGCTTCTGAATATCTGCTGACATTCTAGTCAGTCAACAGAGGAGCGTCTCTCAGATTGTGTTGGGTTTATAAACTAACACACACCCAGAAACAGCTGGTTTAAATATGACCTGTGGGATTCAGAAAGACAGACAGATATAGAGAGCGTAAGACAGCAGCAGGCAGGGAGTGTTCACTAGTAAGGGAGCAGACCATGTGTTTGATAAGAAAGGGTTTTAGATTTAGTTTTTTTATTTGTTTTTGTTTAGTTTTTTACTTTAGAGGCTTTTAATGTTTTTAAAACTCTGTGGTTCATCAAATTAAACTGCTGTGGAAACTTGTTCTGTAACAAAATACAGATTATAATAGTGTCTTGTATTCTGAAATTACAGTTTCAGGTGTAATTATTAAATAGAAGTGAAGTCTTAAAAGTAATGTGATGGGATAACGTTTAAGGAGAGATAGGAATATAATTTATTACAGTAAAATGGTATAAACACTGGTCCAATGTGGCGTAACAGACCTGAGCTGTAACTGTAACAGACCTGAGCGGAGCTGTAACTGTAACAGACCTGAGCTGTAAATGTAACAGACCTGAGCTGGTAACTGTAACAGACCTGAGCTGTAACTGTAACAGACCTGAGTGGAGCTGTAATTGTAACAGACCTGAGCTGTAACTGTAACACACCTGAGCGGAGCTGTAACTGTAATAGACCTGAGCTGTAACTGTAACACACCTGAGCGGAGCTGTAACTGTAACAGACCTGAGCTGTAACTGTAACACACCTGAGCGGAGCTGTAACTGTAATAGACCTGAGCTGTAACTGTAACACACCTGAGCGGAGCTGTAACTGTAACAGAACTGAGCGGAGCTGTAACTGTAACAGACCTGAGCGGAGCTGTAACTGTAACAGACCTGAGCGTCCGGTAACTGTAAC
Organism: Leuciscus leuciscus; assembly: GCF_965113295.1. Classification (NCBI taxonomy): domain Eukaryota; kingdom Metazoa; phylum Chordata; class Actinopteri; order Cypriniformes; family Leuciscidae; genus Leuciscus; species Leuciscus leuciscus. The sequence goes on from NC_138727.1 coordinate 273,521, forward strand.
AGACCTGAGCGGAGCTGTAACTGTAACAGACCTGAGCGGAGCTGTAACTGTAACAGACCTGAACTGGTAACTGTAACAGACCTGAGCGGAGCTGTAACTGTAACAGACCTGAACTGGTAACTGTAACAGACCTGAGCGGAGCTGTAACTGTAACAGACCTGAGCGGAGCTGTAACTGTAACAGACCTGAGCTGAGCTGTAACTGTAACAGACCTGAGCTGCAACCGTAATAGACCTGACCTGAACTGGTAACTGTAACAGACCTGAGCGGAGCTGTAACAGTAACAGACCTGACCTGAACTGGTAATTGTAACAGACCTGAGCGGAGCTGTAACTGTACCAGATCTGCGCTGCGCTGTAACAGTAACAGCCCTGAACTGGTAACTGTAACAGACCTGAGCGGAGCTGTAACTGTACCAGATCTGAGCTGAGCTGTAACAGTAACAGCCCTAAGCTGGTAACTGTAACATACCTGAGCAGAGCTGTAACTGTAACAGACCTGAGCAGAGCTGTAACTGTAACACACCTGAGCTGGTAACTGTAACACACCTGAGCTGGTAGCTGTAACACACCTGAGCTGGTAACTGTAACAGACCTGAGCTGTAAATGTAACAGACCTGAGCTGGTAACTGTAACAGACCTGAGCTGTAACTGTAACAGACCTGAGTGGAGCTGTAATTGTAACAGACCTGAGCTGTAACTGTAACACACCTGAGCGGAGCTGTAACTGTAACAGACCTGAACTGGTAACTGTAACAGAACTGAGCGGAGCTGTAACTGTAACAGACCTGAGCGGAGCTGTAACTGTAACACACCTGAGCTGTAACTGTAACACACCTGAGCTGGAAACTGTAACACACCTGAACTGTAACTGTAACACACAGTCTGAGCTAGTAACTGTAACACACCTGAGCTGGAAACTGTAACAGACCTGAGCTGTAACAGTAATATACCTGACCTGAACTGGTAACTGTAACAGACCTGAGCGGAGCTGTAACAGTAACAGACCTGACCTGAACTGGTAATTGTAACAGACCTGAGCGGAGCTGTAACTGTACCAGATCTGAGCTGAGCTGTAACAGTAACAGCCCTGAGCTGGTAACTGTAACAGACCTGAGCAGAGCTGTAACTGTAACAGACCTGAGCAGAGCTGTAACTGTAACACACCTGAGCTGGTAACTGTAACACACCTGAGCTGGTAACTGTAACACACCTGAGCTGGTAGCTGTAACACACCTGAGCTGGTAGCTGTAACACACCTGAGCTGGTAACTGTAACAGACCTGAGCTGTAACTGTAACACACCTGAGCTGTAAATGTAACACACCTGAGCTGGAAACTGTAACACACCTGAGCTGGAAACTGTAACAGGCATGAGCTGTAACACACCTGAGCTGGAAACTGTAACACACCTGAGCTGTAACTGTAACAGGCCTGAGCTGTAACTGTAACACACCTGAGCTGGAAACTGTAACACACCTGAGCTGTAACTGTAACAGGCCTGAGCTGTAACTGTAACACACCTGAGCTGGAAACTGTAACACACCTGAGCTGTAACTGTAACACACCTGAGCTGTAACTGTAACACACCTGAGCTGGAAACTGTAACACACCTGAACTGTAACTGTAACACACAGTCTGAGCTAGTAACTGTAACACACCTGAGCTGGAAACTGTAACACACCTGAGCTGTAACTGTAACAGGCCTGAGCTAGTAACTGTAACACACCTGAGCTGTAACTGTAACACACCTGAGCTGGTAACTGTAACACACCTGAGCTGTAACTGTAACACACCTGAGCTGTAACTGTAACACACCTGAGCTGGTAACTGTAACACACCTGAGCTGTAACTGTAACAGACCTGAGCTGTAACTGTAACACACCTGAGCTGGAAACTGTAACACACCTGAGCTAGTAACTGTAACACACCTGAGCTGTAACTGTAACACACCTGAGCTAGTAACTGTAACAGGCATTAGCTTTAACTGTAACACACCTGAGCTGGTAACTGTAACACACCTTGAATCTTGTGATTCAAGATGGCGCCGAGCATGGCAGCTGTGTTGCGAGCTCCAACCAAACTTTGCAGTTTGTCGTCTGTTTTATTAGTAGTTTTGTTGTTTTTTGTACTGGATGTTGTTAGTAAAACGGTCTACGATAGACACACACTTTTAAAAATCGGCTCATTCGTCGCACATCGCAAACTGGACTTTGAGTTCTTGAACGCTGGTGTTCTGTTTACAAACACCACATCAGAGCCCTTTGTCTGGGCTGACCAAGGAAACATCGCCGAAAAAGGGGGAAGAGAGCCGGCGTCCTCGTTAGACTTAGACACCGTCCTCTACGACCTCCTCTCCCAACCATTTTGTTGGCTAACGTTCAGTCATTGGACAACAAACTTTGTGAACTGCGGGCGCGCATCAAGGGACTGCTCTATTATCTGCCTCACAGAAACCTGGATGTCGGTGGAAGTTCCAGACTCAGCCATCGAACTTACGGGGTTCTCCGCGCATCGCGCGGATAGAACAAAAGAGCTCTCAGGGAAAAGCAGAGGAGGAGGCGTTTGTGTCTTTATTAACAACTCGTGGTGTGATGAGAGGAACTTACACTCTATTAGATCCTTTTGCTCCCCAGATCTGGAATATTACACACTTCTGTGTCGACCATTCTGGCTACCGAGGGAATTTACAGCGGTCATAATCACAGCTGTTTATATTCTGACTGGGATATGTTTCGGGCTGCTTCTGATGACGACATCGAGGCTTACTCGGACACTGTAACGTGTTTCATCAGGAAGTGTGTAGAAGACGTGGTGCCGACAAAAATAATTCGCATCTACCCCAACCAAAAACCGTGGATAAACAGCGATGTCCGAACAGCCTTATCAGCACGGACTTCTGCCTTTAATTCCGGAAACAAAGAGGATTGCGGGTCCGGATGGTATTCCAGGTCGCGTATTCAGGTCATGCGCAGACCAACTAGCCGGGGTCTTTACAGACATCTTCAATCTCTCCCTCTCTCTGTCCGTGGTTCCTTCATGTTTCAAAAAATCCACAAATGTGCCTATTCCAAAGAAAACTAAAATCAAATGCTGGAATGACTGGCGGCCTGTTGCTCTGACACCCATCTTTAGCAACTGCTTTGAGAGGCTCATCAGAGACTACATCTGCTCTGTGTTGCCTGCCTCACTGGACTCACTACAATTTGCATACCGTAGCAACCGTTCCACTGATGATGCTATTGCTTTTTGCCTTCACACCGCTCTCTCCCACCTGGAAAATAAAAACACTTATGTGAGAATGCTGTTTGTGGACTACAGTTCAGCATTTAATACCATAGTGCCTGCCAAACTCATCACGAAGCTCCAGGCGCTGGGCTTAAACAGATCTCTGTGCAGCTGGATCCTGGACTTCCTGTCAGACAGACGTCAGGTGGTCAGAATCGGCAATACCATCTCATCCTCGCTGACCCTCAACTCTGGTGCTCCTCAGGGCTGCGTTCTCAGCCCACTCCTGTACTCCCTGTACACACACGATTGTGCAGCTACACACAGCTCCAACGTCATCGTCAAATTCGCTGATGACACCACGGTGGTAGGCCTGATCACTGACAATGATGAGACGGCCTCATAGACAGTATATAAACTGGACACAGCGACCCCATAGGTTTCAACGGAGAAAGGTGAAGCAAATTAGAAGCACTCATTTCCTGATTGCCGAGCGAACTGCGCAGACTCAAACTGAGCTTGACGACGTGGATGTGACGTGAGCAGCCTGTCTGACAGTTGTAAGTCTTCTAGGAGCTGTGCCAAGAGAAATCTGAATCATTCCCTTCCGAAACTTGCAGAGACGGAGAGCGTGAGTAGGAGCTGTCCATGAGCTAGGAGCAGGAGAAACTTTATGATTCTCTATGGGCTTCTCCCTTGACTTTATCGGACTTTATGCCTCCACGTCCCCCCGATTGACTGCGAGCTTCTCCTCCTGTCTCTACGGTAATTTCCAGAGAGTCGCGTGGTTATGACGCAATCGTTAGCCTGTTTTTACAAAAACTGCTTCTACGGGGCCATAACGTAAGATACAAGGTAATGGAGCATTTTATACATTGTCGTGTTTCTTTAGAAATAAATAATGGACAAATTGAGTCTTTAAACGCCTCAGATGTAAAGTTATTCGCTGTCAAAGTGACGCCAAAATGAATGGGAGTCAATGGGATGCTAACAGCAGGTGAAGGCTTGTTAGCCAATGGCGGCCGCCGGGGGTGGTACGGAAATCGAGAGCTCGATTACCCCCCTGGACGGCCTACAGAGCGGAGGTGCACACACTGATAAAATGGTGTCAGGAGAACCACCTCTCTCTTAACATCGACAAGACCAAGGAGCTGCTGGTGGATTTCAGGAGACAGAGCAGAGAACACACCCCTATTACCATCGAGGGGACACCTGTGGAGCGGGTCAACAGCTTTAAGTTTCTCGGCGTCCACATCACTGAGGATCTTACATGGCCTGCTCACAAAGAGGCAGTGCTTATTAAGAAGGCACATCAACGCCTTTTCTTTCTCAGGCGCCTTAGGAAGTCTGGAATGACCTCCAACCTCCTCAAATCATTCTACACCTGTACCGTGGAGAACATTCTGACTGGCGGCATCACTGCCTGGTTTGGAAACAGCACTGCCGGCAACCGCAAAGCTCTGCAGAGGGTCGTGCGAACTGCCAGCCACATTGTAGGAGGTAGAGGTCTTCACGGGTCCACTTGGATCCGAAAACCCGAGGTCCGACCCGAGACCCGAGCGGTTTCGGGTCCAAAACTCAGACGAATGTCTCGGACACGGGTCGGGTTCGGTATTATTGGCTTAGGGTCTCGGGCCATTTAAAATAAATATGCTTTTTCCAAATGTACCCGAGAAGACCCAAACTAGGTTGGGCATTTAACAAAATTGCATTATTTGAAACAACTCTATGACACCATTCTCTCACTTTTTCTAAGTGAGAGAGCGAATCCGCGCTTCTACGTGCAATGGGCTATAAGCACGGTTGCCTCCGCATTTATTTACTCAGTTATTAATTTGCTTAGTTATATCATTTATAATTTGAATAAGAGAACAACCCCAATAAACTTGGGGTAATCAGAAAAAAAAATGTATTCATTAGGCTACATCATAGATCGGAATTTTCTTCAGGAAACTGGCAGACTTGATTAAATAGCAGCAAACAATAAACGATAAAAATTGCAAAAATTGTTTTAATAATTAATCCAAAGTTTTAACATTTATGAGTAGGCTAAAACATCTTATTTTGAACATGCGTTGTGTGACTGTTTACAGTAAGCAGACACGTCGCTCAAATAAAGAGAAGTTGCAAAAATAAAGACATATGCCTACATGGTAAATTTGACCTGCTATGGCGGTTCTAATGCCTTGTTTTTAATCTGGTTTTATCTAAACAACTTTTTAACAACGGGATTGTAGGCTAAATAACACAATTTTAGTAAAAGTCAATGACTGGGAGACTTTGGATATTTTATTGAAAATCTGTTATAGGCTACATTTGAAAAACAGCCATCGGTAAATTTTACCCTGTGGTGGTTCTAATGTTAATCATCGCATGGTCCGGTAAATAACATTATGCCAAATTTTATAGGATGTAATGGGTTACCGTGATGTGTGATTGACATTTCAGCACTTCAGCGCGTAGGCCTACTTGCGCGTCTATGTTAAGTGCATTTTTAAGAAACGCAGGACTGCAGGCTGTGCACAATGTAAATGCCGTTTACGTTCGGGTCCAGTCGGGTTCTAAAGGAAATGGCGTCAGGTCGGGTCGGACTCGGGTCTAATTTTATCGGGTCTGTCTCGGGTCGGGTTTTTCTTTAAAAAATTTTTATTTATGCACGTCGGATTCGGGTAAGTAGTGATTCGGGTCGATTCGGGTCGGGTACAGTTTTTAGGACCCGAGAAGACCTCTAGTAGGAGGTGAGCTTCCCTCCCTCCAGGACATCTACACCAGGCGGTGTATGAGGAAAGCCCGGAAGATTATCAGTGACTCTAGCCACCCGTCCCACAGACTGTTCTCTCTGTTACCATCAGGCAGACGTTTCCGCAGCATTCGATCCCGTACCAGCCGACTGAGAGACAGCTTCTTTCCTCAGGCTATCAGGTTAATGAACAGCCAGAACTGATACATCTTACACACGCCAATATATCCCCAGCCATACATTGCACTTCATTCAACACCTCATTTCAACACTGGACTCCAAAGCAGCACTCACTGCACTTATTGCAGCAGCACTACACAGCACACAGTGCACTGCATTGATTAATACAATAATCCATATCACCGAAATACCAACCATGCGCATCATACTGCACTGTGTATATCTGTATATTTGTAATTCTAACTTATATATTATTATGTATATTGTACATAATGTGTATAATACTGCACTGTTAAAACTGTATAGTACGTTAGCTGCTACTATAAGCTATACTGCATATTGTACATTGTCATCTGTATATTGCTCATATATGTTAACTGTAATTGTATATTGTCTTCTATGTTAATTGTATTCTGCGCTGTCTGGAGCACGCTCTTAAGAATTTCACTTACTACGGCACATGTGTTGTTAGTGGTGTGACAATAAAGGATTCTGATTCTCTGATTCTGACCTGAGCTGTAACTGTAACACACCTGAGCTGTAACTGTAACACACCTGAGCTGTAACTGTAACACACCTGAGCTGTAACTGTAACACACCTGAGCTGTAACTGTAACACACCTGAGCTGTAACTGTAACACACCTGAGCTGGTAACTGTAACACACCTGAGCTTTAACTGTAACACACCTGAGCTGGTAACTGTAACACACCTGAGCTTTAACTGTAACACACCTGAGCTGGTAACTGTAACACACCTGAGCTGTAACACACCTGAGCTGGTAACTGTAACACACCTGAGCTGGTAACTGTAACACACCTGAGCTGGTAACTGTAACACACCTGAGCTGTAACTGTAACACACCTGAGCTGGTAACTGTAACACACCTGAGCTGGTAACTGTAACACACCTGAGCTGTAACTGTAACACACCTGAGCTGGTAACTGTAACACACCTGAGCTGTAACTGTAACACACCTGAGCTGGTAACTGTAACACACCTGAGCTGGTAACTGTAACACACCTGAGCTGGTAACTGTAACACACCTGAGCTGTAACTGTAACACACCTGAGCTGTAACTGTAACACACCTGAGCTGTAACTGTAACACACCTGAGCTGTAACTGTAACAGTTGGCACTGATTTGACTGAATCTCAGGGTTAAAGCAGCTCTGCTCCTGATTACAGAGGCTTTAGTTAGACATCAACCCACATCATTACAGTTAAGCTCAGAAACCCCCACACAAACACTGAGGTACTGCTTTGTAAGCAGTTTTACACCGTTACCATGGTAATCAAACAACTGCTGAAACAGCTTTAACTATTTCAACTACTGAAGATGATCATTTAATGCTGATTTAGCCTATGTAAGACAGTGAATGCAGATGCAATATTCATCTCCTGTATTTCGCTCACGGACCAACTTACCAAATAAACCAAAATAAACCTTAAAATGAACGTGAATCACATGAAGTGAATGTGCTGATCAATATCAGCCGTCAGTGCGTCACATTTACAGTAGAGCTGCTAAGAGCCGCTACACTGTCGCTAAATGTAACTAAAAGATTCCCTCCCGAATCAAAGCAGAGTTAGTGGAGTTAGTGGACTGTAAACAGTGTGAAGAGTGAAAACAACCTGCTGTTGCTGCTCAACTTCTCCAAACTCTCAGAAAGTGACGCACCTGTGAACGCCACGAGTGAAATCCAGCATCTGACGAGTGAAATCCTTCTAAATCGTTCCGTTTCGTGACCCGTAGCAGAACTGCGAGCGTGTTTTCCTCGAGTTTTTCGCTTCATTTTCCGTCCGTCTGTTCTGCGTCTCGTGAGTAACGGGTCTGAGCAACGGAGGCGCGCGCCGCCCTCAAGAGCGCGTTACCGTGGACTTTCAAGGAGGGGTTTTCTTTTCTACAAAACGACACACTTTCAATATAGTATCACTATTCATTATTATATACAAATACATAAACTATACAAATCTAAATAACATAACCAAAAAAAAAAAAAAAAAAAAAAAAAACGATTAGAAATGTTGTATTTTTATTCAATACTTAAATGTTCCCGTTACATGAAGAGCCTTTACAAATACACACTAAACCGGTAAAAATGTTAAAGACCATCATAAAAGTCTTAAGCATTAATTCAAGAAGTTTGATATTAGACTTGAATCAATAATGATTTCGCCCTCTAGTGTTTCTATCGGTGTAGTAGCGTGTGAGTAGTGGAGACCGGGGCATGTTGTCACACGCTATCTGTCATGTGGTTGTTTTGTCTAACACTAAACTTACTTATTTTTTATTTGTTTTTCTTAAAATATGTTTGTTTTTCGCACTGTCTATTGATTACAGTTTTTCTCGATTGGTTACACACATTTTCTGGTACTTGAGACACAATGACCACAACACGTAACTCATTCACCAACACCCTGAACCAATTCTGCTAAACTACAAGCACAATTCCTGCTTTACACTCAAATTGTACTTCTAAAACACACTTTTTTCAAAACACTACACACAATTCTCTGCTTTTGGCACAATTTTCATGCAGAAAATCTCTTGTTTTCACAAGGAACACACTGCCATTCAAATATGCACACTGACTCATCACATGGGCAAACACCCGTCACACAGTTTTACAATTAGCAATCAGAGCTTTAGCATAAGAGGGCAACAGGTCAGCTCTTCAATGGAGCAATGGATGCCAACATTGGATTTTTTTTTTTTTTTTACTGTAACTGTATACATTCAATTCTTCTGTTGTTTTATAAATGTATGTAGACCACTGTATGTACAACTTTGTGTTGGTTGGGATGTACACTGTGTACATTGTTTTTGTGGGAAAAATAAAATATATTTGTTACCATGTATTTGTGTGTTCTGAGTATAAAAACAATATTCTCAAATATTTTACAACACACTTATGTATGTACTGTCTGTAGTAAGTGTAACACTGAACAAAAAAAGGCCTAAGTCATTATGATGAATGGAGAAGAAGTGTTTTCCATTCATCATAGTGTTTTACATTGAGTACATCAGTGTTCAACTGGTTCTTATAAATGTCTATTCATATGATGGTTTGTGTGTGTCATTTGAAAACAAAATACCATTTTGAGAAGAAATAACATTGTTTTGAATGTAAGTTTCATTTTGCAGGAGAATGGAGGGGTTTTGCCCATTGTGTGTGTTTTTTTGGATTTGTGTGTAGAGTTCTGAGAATATGAGGCATGCTTTCAGAAAATGTGTGTAAACAGTCGAGAAAAACTGTAAACACGATGTGTTCTGAACCAGTAAAATAGAATATTGTGAATGTAAATGTAAGTCACTTTGATTACTGTAAAACACTACGTAATGATGGTAGATTTGATCTGCACTCAAAACAAGAATATTATTCAGTCATGTTGTCTGTTTCATATGTTTTTTCAAATGTATTGTTTTTAATTCAGCGTCTATAACAGGTGCCCAAAACCATGGGGAACCAGGGAAACCCAAAAAGGAACATTCTCTCATCATTTGTTCACCCTCATGTCGTTCCAAACCCGTAAGACATTCTCCAGAGCACAAATAAAGATCTTTTTGATGGAATCTGAGAGCCTTCTGTCCTTCCATTGACAGCTAGGCAACTACCACTTTGATGCTTTGAGATTGTAAAACTGATATGATTTGTGCGGTTTAATCCAACATTTTCTGAAGAGACTTGATCGCTTTATAAGATGATGAACGGATTGAATTTAGGCTTTTATTCACATATAAACACTGAAGAGCGAACATAACAGAACCTCAACCAAACCTGCTTAATGCGCGAGAACAAACCTCACGCTGAAGCTCAAACACACGGCGTAACACAAGAATAAAGTCAAGTCTCCTTCATTTATACAGCGCTTTAACCATATAGATTATTTAGGCTTTACAGCAGATCTAGAATAGAGTTATTGTCCAGATAAAGTTAGTTTTGATTGATTCACTTCCGTTGTAAAGATCATTAGTTATAAACTTAGGGGCCGCTAACACACACCGTTCTCACAGGAAACTCTTAATACTGTAAGCAATGCATGAACTTTGTATTTTGAGCACTCTTGCGTTGTTTTTGCCTCCTCATGATGTATTCCTCATTTATAAGTCGCTTTGGACAAAGGCATCTGCTAAATGACTAAATGTAAATGTAAATGTTATCAATCTTTCACCTTCTGGCCTCTTTGGCGATCCAGAGGTTTCAGGAGGCGAAGAGACAGTCAGCTGTTTCATCCCCGCCGTCGTTCTAGATCTGGGATGAGATGATCAGGCTTGTCTTCTGAGCCAGGGTTCCTGTGTTAGGACCTGGCAGTGGTTCTCGAAGGGTCATCTCTGGGTATCCCTATCGAACCCATTGACGAGGTGTCGGAGAAGTTCCCTGCTTTTAAATAAGATAGTTAAAAGTGTCACTGTGTTGAGGAGGTGTATTAGTGAATATTTGAATGTATTGTTCAGATCTGGCAGGGAGTGTGTGTGTGTGTGTGTGTGTGTGTGTGTGTGTGTGTGTGTGTGTGTGTGTGTGTGTGTGTGTGTGTGTGTGTGTGTGTGTGTGTGTGTGTGTGTGTGTGTGTGTGTGTGTGTGTGTGTGTGAGATCCTGTGTCTTGCGTGACTGTGCCTGTGGTTAAAAATAGTGACCTCTGACCCTGGTTGCTTGAAGGGACAGAGAACGTGTGAATGAGCTTTAGGGACATGAAATGGTGTGTATTAAAAAAAAAAAAAAAAAAAAGGAAAGGAAAACAATTGTTTCAAGATATTAACTATATAGATTATTGTAGTATAAAATAAGTTAAAATAATAAATATATATTTTATCAATAAATATAATAATATATATTAATAGATAAATGCAAATAAGATTGCACGTGCTTAATATATTATATATTATATCTGAAGACGTCTAAAATGTGTATCTCGTTATCCCTGAAGACAGAGTGGGAAAAGTTTTCCATTGCAGATAAATATGTTTGTGTTAAGAGAAAGATAACTGGTGCAGTGCTGAATTTAGCAAGATTGAGTGACCAAGTTTCAACAGTCATAAATATTTTACAGAAATCTTAGAATTGTAGTAAATGGGATTTGTTGATTGAGAATAAATAAATAAGAGGAATTCCTTGATGTTTGTTGAGGAAGATTTTATTCACCATACTAGATTATTGTGAACACAGCATGCAAATATAGAAGAGAGATTGAAGTCTGATTTTATGATAGGAAAAATTATTTCATTGTATTATTTTCAGATAATCAAAGTTAGAATTATTGCTGATATAGAAAAACAGAACTAGCTTGTTTTACTAAAACAGAATGGTGGAACCGCTGTGGTCAACCAGTGAGAGTTTTATATAAAAGAACTAGTGAAAAGATGCAGGTTAAAAAGTGCAGTTTTCTTCTTAAAGCAACTCATGAGCAAAAACAAAAAGAATATGAAAAGTAGACCAAACAAATGACAAAATGCATTTGAGAAATTACAATCGGCTGTCTTACTCTCACCTGCACCATGCTTAGGCCTATTACTCTAAAATATTGAATCTACTAAGAGTTTGTAAAAAGAAAAAATGGTTTATAACAACGGTGTTAAACTAAACCTTATGATCACTGACACTTCTCAATAGTGTTTGACATTGTGTTGTTCGGATCAGACCTTGTGGGATTCCACAGCTAAAATGATAAGTTCCGCATTTAGACACAACCTGCGGAAGAAGAATGTGTGATGGCCAATGAGTGACTGAGTATGAAGGAGTGAGAGATGGTGTCTGAAGAGACACTGAGGCAAATCAGTTATTTTGCCAATACAGCTGTATCTAAGTTTAATATGTGGGCAAATTCTGCCCAATAAAATAACGACCATGGATGGATTTGGTTCATTTCCTGGTCAAAACTGTAGTGGCAATAGGAAAAGAAAATGGGAAAAAAACCAGTGCCACATTTGACATCACAATTATCGAATAACACATCTGACTTTCAGCATATCATGATGGAGCTGACTCTCTGTCAAAAGTATGAAATAATGTCTTGTAACTTTTGTCTTGTAGCAAAGTGGGTTGAGTGTTGTCCAAGATGCCTGATCAATAGTGTGCTGATAGTGGGACTCAAAACAATGAGATAACTGAGTTGAATTGACTAATTATAAAAAAAGTACATTTGAAATTTATTGTGAGAAAAATGTAAAAAGGTTGCAAATTTGATGATAAAAAATCTAATTAATGAAAAACAAATGGGAAAACCCTGCTGTTAATGAAAGCAGAAAGCCCCACCACTCAGCCCACATGACCATTCTACAGGTGACACCAGGGACAATGGGCCAGATGAGCAGATGAGTGAATACATGATGTTGTCACTAACAGACATAATGAAGGTTTCATTCACAGATGACAGCAGCTCAATTCCAGGAAGGTTTCTGGGACAAAAAGAACCAGTGACTGGACCATGGGCGTAGATTACGCGATTTCCAGCATTTTCAGCATAGAGGTCGCAACAAGTTCAAAACGGCAAAAACGCTTCACTCCTTTTTCCCGAAAAAGTCAAGCACTGTAAGTTGTCATGTGGTGTCCGAATTGTGTTGCACAATGATGAATAACCCTGCATATTTCTCGAGTTGAATAATGAACAAGTTTTGTTGGAAATTGAAAATATTCACTAAGTTACCCGCACAAACGTGCGCTTAATTTCAGTCTTTTTTTATTCGTAATGTCTTTTATTTTCACAGATATGTAATCAAAGCCCTTCAAATTAGAATAAAGATGGTGATTGTTAATGCTGAATTTGGATTTTCATGTATTAACAGCCACTATATCTGCTTGAATCATGCAGCGTTGTAACGTGTAGCCTACATGATGTTTAGGGACTGTTCGTTCTTTATTTAAAGTGGTGGTTGATTATGATTTGACTTTTCTAACTTTAGTTAGTGTGTAATGTTACTGTTTGAGCATAAACAACATCTGCAAAGTTACAACACTCAAAGTTCAAAGCAAAGGGAGATATTTGCTTTTAAAGAGATCGTTTTTTAAGGACTACAACAAACGGCTGGTAGAGACTAGACAAGCTTCCTCCCGGGGCCGGGTTAGTGACATCACTAACCCTATCATTTACATAAACCCCGCCCCTGGGAACAAGATTTATAGATTATCATGACAGAATATGCTAATCAATGACTAGAAGATAACTCCACATCAGCTTCATAAATTCATAAACTAACCATTCAGAAACGTTCTGTTGCTTCTACATGTTGTCACTTCTTCTTGAGTCTCTCCATCATTGTCTGACTCCAGTTTGAACATAAACATTGACATTTCCAGTGCATGTGTGTGTGAGGTAAAAGGACACCAGCTCCTGAAGCTCCGCCCCCTGTGCCGGGAGCAGCAGCTCATTTGCATTTAAAGGGACACACACACAAATGGTGCGTTTTTGCTCACCCTCGAAAAAGTTACAATTTTAACATGCTATATAAGAATATCTGTAGGGAATTTTGAGCTAAAACTTCACACACACACTCGGGGGACATCAGAGACTTATTTTACATCTTGTGAAAAGGGCATTATACCAGCCCTTTAAGGGGCTACCGGAGGAGTTTTGAGATCTATAGTCAAAATAGACTTGACCCTCCCTTCGCCAGCAATACATTTTTCTATGACCCCCCAAAATGATTGTGAAAAAAGGCAAGACCATCCCCGATAATATACTGATTACTTCTGTACTGGTTTGCGCTTGGCAAAGATGTTCAGATAGCCATCGTTTTTTTTACAACCATGACAAACGACTTACGCCTGTTTCACACATACTCTGTTTGCGGTGCGTATTTATTCCCGTACCCATGTTAACAGGTTAGAGCTTTCACCATACTGTCTCTATGGCTTTCACACTGCATGCGGATGCGGTCTCCACACCAGTCTATTTCTGCTGTGCTGGAAAGGCTGAATTAAAGTGACAGCGCAGGGTTCGTAGTCAAAATGAACACAGATTGACATGATAATATAATAATCACACCATAAATTAATTTAATTAAATAAAATGTAGTAATCTGACCATAAATGTATTTAATTAAATACTACTATTTTTCACAGTCATCATTTTTACTTTAAGACAGTCGTAAAGCAAGGAAAACTACAATTTACCTCAACAAGGCGACATTATGAACAACACAAACAAGTTCTTTGTGACATGCAAGATTTATTGTATTAAAATTTAAATGCAAAATAAAAAGCATGTGAGTCGGCTCTTTTTGTCAATTTTACGGTTTAATTTAAAATGTCTGCGATTTGAATAAGTACATGGTTAAATATTTTACCTCTTGCTTGAGCAAATATATAAATCTATATAGAAGTAGCCTAATGCATTGAATAATACGTTGTTTAAATTGTGTTTAAGCGTGAATACGTGTATTAAAGAGTGTATATGTGTGCAAAGAGAATCTCATAAAAGTTGCTGATAACTTCTGGATTTGAAATACAAATAGTGAGTATGTGTTTGTGGTACAGCCGTGGATCAGTTGCACACTGCAAACGCAGCATATCATCCTGAGACCCAGAAAAAAAGTTTTTTGAATTTAGTTTTTTTTCCATGTCATCACACTGTTTAGAGCACAAGAAACAAATGGTAAAAAAAACATTTTTGAAAAATAATATTTTATTCATATGTTATGCTCTGTCCTCTGTAGTGGACGCCAGGACTCAGTTGTTTAAAAAATCAAATGACATGAAATTATATGTATAGGCAAAAACAATGGGATTTTTTTTTTTTTCAATCACCAATACATTTTGGGGTTTCAGGATTTTTTTTAACCAAAATGTGTATAAAGATTATTCTCAATAACGGAATGAATTGATACACCATTTTACTTTATGCAATATGTGGGTAAAATGGCCATAAATTAATATTCCCATTCAATGCAATGCATCTATACACTGTATCTAATTTGCACATTAATGTGTTCTTGGAGCAACATTTCATGAAAAAAGAAGTGTTAATAATTGGAGTAATAATTGGCAACATTTTAATAATAATATCTAATATTTCATAGGAATATTGATGTATAATTTATTTCCAGATTCTCTTGTTGTGTCTCCCAGAATGCCTGATAAACATGATGTAAGTCCTGATGTCCTCTACCCAGGTTGTGTCATGTGACATGTATGATGTCAGAGAAATTCACTAAAATATAATGTCCACTACAGTGGACAAAAGTCTATTCCTGGGTCCCAGGAGGATATATGAAGCACTCCTGCACCGCATACACACTGCACACGGAGTATGTGTGAAACAGGCGTTAACTTCTGCTTTCTCATCTGACACGTCACACTCCACTGTTATGGTGGCCATTTCACTAGATTTACTCACTAACATTGTTGTGGAAACACAATAAGCATGGAAACTAAAATATGGTAGTATCGTACAGCGCACATTCTATCAGCTGCAGTTCTGGCGCCTCAGACCCAATACTGTACAACTCGACGTACATTCACATCACATGTAGAGTTACACTCACAGGACACTACACTTATTCACAATCACAAAAGTTCATTATTTGCTCGTGCTTTAAAAGCTTTGCCGGGTAAACATTTCATTGGTTCTGTTCTGACATGATGCACTTTTTCTGAGCGCGTACTGTCAAACAGCGCCAAACTGGAGTTTTGTTGGGTCAGACCATCTGCTAGCGATGGGGGCCGAGACCGAGAGAGCTACATGGAAAAATATTCATGAATATAAAAGTTGGGTAAAAAAAAAAGAAAAAAGAAACCTGGTATAACGCTTGGCATTCTGTCCGCCTCACTTTTGAAATGATGGCTACGCCCCTGGGTAAGAATGACAGGTTGTCGCACAAAAACACACTTTTGAATATTCTCAATCCAGATGCGCATGGTTTTGACCAGTGCGCAAGGGGGGAATAAAGAGGGATTAAGAATAAGGAAAAATAAATTAAAGAAAATTAAAAGGCTAAATTAAGAATAAGGAAAATTAAATAAAAGGCATTTTTTGCCATTTTTGTCTGTACAAATGTGAAATTTGTGCCAAAAATAAAGGTAGGAAAGGAACAGTGACACAAATAGGCCATATATCAGTACCAGAAGGACTAATAAAACACTTGGCAATGGATTATATGAACAAGATAGAGATGGGTAAAGGCAATGAGATCAGCAGAGGAGGGTCAGGAGAAGTCATTAATATGACCGGAGAAGTATTCCTTAGATTTGAAATTCTATCAGAAATAAGTTCAGATAATGAATGGGTCAGCAGTCATTCCAGAAATATTGAAGATTAAAATGAATTGTATGCAAAAACTTAAATTACAGAAAGGAAGTTTTAACAATAATTAAGTTATAATGCTTTATGTTTGAAATGGTTGAGATAAAAACTTTTAGATTGTTAGATTTATTTAGATATACAGAAAAATAAATGTACATTTAGATAGTATAAAAAGTTATTTTCAAGAGTTATATTTTTTCTAATTGTCTAATGAGTTTATTGAATGACTTTTATGAAGTAAATGTAACATTGCTCTTAAAGCTTTCTTAGTTTGAGTGATTACATGTGACATAATTAAGTTAATTCATGATAGTTTATTTAGAAATTAGTAGAAAGGAAGTAAAGGTGTTAGGGTATGCGTGAACTGAGGAGCTATAATGAGAAGAAGCTGCAACACGTGAGATTAAACATTTTAAAAATGGTATTTATTGTTTAAATTTGGTAATAAAGTACAGAATTTGAAATGTAAAATTTTATAACGAAGCATATTGTGATTTAATGGATAGAAGATGCACTAAATGTTATGTTTGTTCATCAACTAAAAATGACTGACTAAAAGATTGATTCTTCAAATTTAAGAATTGATATTCCTTCATAAAAATAAGAAGCGAATAAAAATGAGAGAAAGTTATTTTTACCCAGACCTATTTTTAATCAAAATTCATATGGATCATGCAAAACAAAAAACGCAAAATGAATCAATTACTACTATAATCAGCAGAGATTTACTGTAATGCTTTGCCTGCATTATGAAGAAAAC
Organism: Leuciscus leuciscus; assembly: GCF_965113295.1. Lineage (NCBI taxonomy): Eukaryota > Metazoa > Chordata > Actinopteri > Cypriniformes > Leuciscidae > Leuciscus > Leuciscus leuciscus. The sequence goes on from NC_138727.1 coordinate 290,665, forward strand.
AATTACATGAAAAAGCAGAAAGACTTATGTTTGGAGATTAGTGTGCACTTTAAAAAATGAATAAATAAAATAAATACTGCGCAGGGGAGAAAAATTTGCAAATACGATTGGGTCAGAAAGTTAAGGAAAACTTGATTTTGGAGAATTATGAGCATGATTTGCTAAATTAGGAATGTTTTATGGAGATGCAATTTTGAAAGGGGGTTATTATTCTGTTGTACTTCCATATTAAGAAGATTTCTCAAAATTTCACAAACTATTTCTCAAAATACCTATAGAATGTATTACCATCTTTGGGAGAAGGATGTAGGTATATATGTAGAAGCCGGACAACAGAACGAGAGCGCCGGGGGCCTGTTTCAGAAAGGAGGTTAAGTGAAAACTCTGAGTATGTTAACCCTGAAATGAGGGAAACTCTTGAGTTTTCTGTTTCAGAATGGGAGGTATGTTAACCCTGAGAAAGCAGAGTAAGTCAAGCCTGTTTCAGAAAGAGAGGTAACTTATACTCCGAGTCAGTTACCATGGTAACTTACTCTGTGAACCTAACCTGGTCGGGAGCAGGTTTTCTTCAGTAAACCCAGAGTTTATTTCGGTCTCCTCCCCTTTTTTAAAGAGGAAGTGGTGTTTAAACACCTCATTCATTCTTTCAGTACATTTTTATTAATAAAAATAATAAATAAAATATTGCAATTTTTACTGCTGTTTTTTTTTATTATTATTATTTTTTTTTTTTATAAGATGAAGTCTATATAACTCCTTAACTGGCAAATGAAAATACAGTAGTAGATTAGAGTTACATAGTGTAGTTCTAAACTGTGGCATTTACTGAAAATCACTGAACTGTGTTCATCTGTGCACCAGAAGTGGGGGGGGGGGAGGGAGTTTATACAATATAAACTTATATTCTATAGGCTACTCTACATAAATATGTGAAAAAAATCTGAATGTGTAGATTGTGTGATGTGTAGACACATAATATTAACATTACCTCTCTGTGGCAGCAGAAACTCTTTATCCCCATGTGATGAGCATTTGGTTGAGTATAACTTTATAACACTATTTATCATAATTTCTGGTGTATTGAGTAGGCTACTTACAACTGCCTGGGGTTCTGTTGGGACAGGAGGCTCCAAAAGACAGATATTACCATCAGAATCTGTTGGGACCAACAAAAAACCCAACCCAAAGTAAAATAAATGGAAATATCAAAAATAGCCTATATAAAAAATGACACATGTAAACCTCTTACATGTTATGAAGGCCCTTGGATCTTCGGGAGTGACTGGCTCTGAAGTCCGTCCAGGAATTCCCTCAGCCGTAAATGCTGCTGCACTGCTAGAAACTGGATGCTATTTAGTTATTTATGTCAAATGTAAAGTCAGGTAGCCTACACCCATGATATGCTCAAGCCTTTTTATATTTCATTTTCAGCTGCTGCCATGATCTTCTAATGCCTGCAGGATAGTAGGGGAGACCGGGGACAGTTGCAACACTTTTTGCATTTCTCTCAATTACTCAGAGACTATTTGGACTAGACCAACCAAATTTGTATATATTAAACTTGCATCTGACTGCTAATTACCCATACCATTTAAAGATGATTATATATGACATATCGTTCACAGTATTTATTTGAATGGAAGAAGTCATGAAGAAGAATGTTGCAACTAACCCCGACCCAGGGACGTTAAAAATACCTTAAATTTCACTAATTAACTTTAGCTTTTTGTCTCAATGAGCAAAGAATTCTGAAAAAATTAACTGTTTTAGGCCTACTATAATATTATAGTATTATTTATTTCAATAATATTATTGTAGCCTATTATTTATTTATTTAGTCATATTTATCAAATAACAGTTATTGAGTTTTGTTTGTTCATGTGTAGAACATAGGCCTACATAGATTCAGTGTGCAGGAGTTACAGATGCTATTCAATCTCTCCATATTTCAGTGTCAGACAGGAAGAATTGAACAATTTACAATGCAACAAACTTTTATTAAACATGCAATTTATAACATGTTGCAACCGTCCCCGACCCTATCAGCCATGACAGAACATCATACTCCTGCTAGACACACTGACTCTGACACATGCTAACCATGGCACTTAGAAGTCAACAAAACAATCATTCAAACAAAGTAAGTTTTGATTAATTCATACAAAATTTCAGGACAGTATGACAAAAATATATCTCATGAAAAAATTTACTTTCATACCTCCAAAACAAGTTTTGTTCAATAAATGCAGCAGACGATGTTGAATATGTCTACTGTCTTCTTGGTGGGGGGAGGGTCTAACTGTGCATGTACAGTATGAGTGTCATCACTCTAGCTTGTTTCTGATTGGAGAAAAATGACATGTTGCAACTGTCCCCGGTCTCCCCTACCTAGATGAAAATTAAAATTAGGTTGAATAACATACTGTTCTTTCACCTCTGATATTATAACAGTTGGGTAAGTTACTTGTATTACTAACTACAAATGACATCTTCAACACTGTAATTAGATTAATGTAATAATGACTATCTTTAGAAAGTATTGGTCTACTTATTAGGCCTACTAAATCCCATATCAACCTTAAACACTTGAACAATACAAGGAGAGACAAGAAACTGCACTTTTAATGCTTTCAAATAAACAATATACAATTGCATGAATTATTCTTGAATTGACCAAAGTGTGTAGAGGGAGAAGGTTACATAAAAAATATACCTTTTAAAAATGTATGTTAAATATACAGAATTGTTCTATAGTCTAATGCATTTACATCAGATTTTACTTTAAATTACAGAAGAATTAAGAGTAATCCCTTTAATTAAATTGCAGTATTTAGATTACTTGGTAATTAATTACACAACTAATTAAAATGTAAAGGTGAGAAACGTGCAGACCTCTTTTTGTCTGGCGCTGTTGCCATGGTGACTCATAATATCTGTGCTCCATTGATAATGGCTTTTTATAATTGTGGTGCACGCGCTAAAGTCAGAGTTGATTGAACTAACTCATTTCAGCTGTTCTGTAACCGAAAACTCAGGGTAAGTCAACTCAGAGTTTAAGTTTTAACTCAGAGTTAGTTGAACCTCCTTTCTGAAACAGGTCCCAGGTCTGCAGAGGAGGCGTTCGGCTTTGTTGTGAAATAAAGTCTAATATTTCTGGCATCAAGTCATTTCCCTGAAAAGAATTAAACTACAACAGCTGGAGGCGTTCCCCAAAAGTGCCGTCTTTGATGCAGGGTCTCATTCCCTCCTCAGGAAACAAGCGTGACAGTCATAACCCGAGACGTTTTACCATCTCTGGATAAACTTTGTGAAGTGTGAAAGTGGTAGTGGCATAGCTGTCAGTGGAGGGACAGAAATCTCTCAGACTTTATCAAAAAGATGTTTCGAAAGATGAACAAAAGTCTTACGGGTGTTACACGACATGAGGGAGAGTAAATGATGGACAGAATCTTAGCAACACTTGAACACTTTCTATACAGAAACTTCTTCTTCAACTTTATATATGTCCCCCAGTGGCAGTTAGTTTTACAGCAAGGCATACACACAGACAACTCAAAAAAATATTAAAATGTAAAATAAATAATACAAATTACAACTCAAACTAGATGTACCGCATCGCGGTACAAAATATGACCGCCGCTCAGGCCTGCACTGGCTTTCCACAAAAATAAATGACGTGGAGTAATTTGGCTGTATTGCGTGTTTATGTATATACCTAAAAAAAGTAATAGTATGTGCATGTCTGTCTGTGTGTGTGTGTGTGTGTGTGTGTGTGTGTGTGTGTGTGTGTGTGTGTGTGTGTGTGTGTGTGTGTGTGTGTGTGTGTGTGTGTGTGTGTGTGTGTGTGTGTGTGTGTGTGTGTGTGTGTTTGTGTATGTGTGTGTCTGTGTGTGTGTGTGTGTGTGCGTGTATGTATGTGTGCGTACATGTGTGCGCGTGTGTTTGTGTGTGTGTGTCTGTGCATGTGGATTTGTATGTGTGTGTATGGGTGTGTGTCTGTGCGTGTGGATGTCAGTGTGTGTGCATGCTTGCGTTTGTTTGTATTCCTGCATGTGTGTGTGTGACAGTATCATCCTAAACCAGCAACCCTTCGCTCAACAGCACCATCTACAGGCCGATGAGTGTACAGTCACTAAATGTGCACATAAATGAATTTATTTTATACCCCCCCATGGATGAAATTCTACAAAACTTAGCAGAGGATACCCCCAGAGGTTGTCAAGTTAATCATACACATGAAATATGGTGCAGTTCTGAACATCTCCACTGAAGATATGGGCGATTAAAGCAGAATAATATTGCCTTTTCATTTTTTATGGGAGGGGCGCAAATCACAAATGAGTGATTATGGGCTAGGTTGATGTGCCATAAAAATTTCTTCATCCTCAGTGCCACGGTTCAGGTAGTTATTTAGGAAAAACTGAATTTTTTTGGGTTTGGGGGGGCCCAGCGCGGGGGGGGAGTGGCCCCCGGGGACCAAACGAAATTTTTCCGTAGAAGTCTAGTGGGGCTACATGCCCACCAAATTTCATGTTCCCCGGTGCTTCGGTGTCCCTGGTATCGTTGACGAAAAATTCAGTAAGGTGACGAAAAAAAAAAAAAAAAAAAACTTTGACAATCCCTATATGACCGGCTAGCTACGCTAGCGGCGGTCATAATTAAGGGTTGCAATTTGTAAATAATATTGTGCTTTCTTACAGATCATTTCAGTACTGGATAGTCAGATCTCCAAAACACCAATATTCACTGGAGTAAAAACATGGCTTTAATAATGTTATATAACATCTTAGAAAATATACAACATGGGAAACGATATCAGAACATACAGTATAATGTACAAATCAATCAATACAATAAAATAAAAAAATCATAAAAAAGAAAATGTATGTTATTCTCTATAATGTTTAAGAATAATAACATTTACTAACATTTTAAACTACACATCTGACCACTGCAGTTGAGATTCACAGTTCGACACTGTACGACAGATGAATGTTAGATCAGCTGCATGAGGAACTCTGGAGGAACCGGTTATTCCACCAACACAAGCTTCAATGTTTTACTTTGAAACAATAGAAGAAGAAAGCAACGGGCTGAAAAAAGATTCACCAATATTTACTATATGAATATTAAGAGGTTAAGAAGGCATAAATTCAAGGAAACCCCAGATGAAACATCAACAGAGACACAAAAGAGTCGTAAAAATACAGAAACCCACTTAAATATGAGACGAGGGGCTTTGAAACACAGACATCAATACAGTAATGGCCTTTCAGAACACATGACCAGCAGTGAAGTCAGACGACACACACATCAACGCCTCGTCCATCATCAGGACACTCACATCAGCCCTAACAGACACACACTGGACGACACACACACACATCAGCCCTAACAGACACACACTGGACGACACACACACACATCAGCCCTAACAGACACACACTGGACGACACACACACACACACACACACATCAGCCCTAACAGCCACACACTGGACGACACACACATCAACGCCTCGTCCATCATCAGGACACTCCCATCAGCCCTAACAGACACACACTGGACGACACACACACACACATCAACGCCTCGTCCATCATCAGGACACTCCCATCAGCCCTAACAGACACACACTGGACGACACACACACACACACACACACACACACACACACACACACACACATCAGCCCTAACAGACACACACTGGACGACACACACACACACACACACACACACACACACACACACACACATCAACGCCTCGTCCATCATCAGGACACTCACATCAGCCCTAACAGACACACACTGGACGACTCGCCCGCAACAGAAGTGTGTGTCGGCTGGGCTTATTAAAGCGCTTTATTCTATCAAATCTAATATTCAGAATATGAGGATAAACTTTTGTGGTTGCAATGCTTTGGTAAATCTTAATCAAAAACTTGACTTAGTGCGTCAATTCCGACTTTGTCTAAATATTAATATTTTTCTGTCATAATTATGATGTACCAGATCATGAATCTTTTGTTATTCTGGCTTCTGTGTTTGAGGAATGAATCAGCATCTGCTGAACTCAGATTCTCGCGTCTTTGGGTTTATTGGGCGGAACGCTAGGAGGTCTGTCGCGGCTGTCGTAGCGCTCGGAGTAGCGGTCACTGTCGTAGTGGTCATCGTCGCGACCTCGCCGGTCATCGTAACGGTCGCGGTCCCGGCGGTCGTCGTAGCGGTCGTTGCGATCACTGTAGCGGTCGCGGTCACGGTCGCGGTCACGGTCACGGCGGTCGTCGTAGCGCTCATCTCGATCGTAGCGCTCGCGCCGGTCGCTGGGATCGTCTCGTCGGTCGGTGTAGTCGCTGCGCCGGTCGTAGCTCCTCTCGCTTCGGCCGTCCGGCAGATCAAGTCTGTTGGTGCTTTTCACGCGGCGCTCTTCCTCGTAGCTGACGAGTTCTTCCGGAGCATCTTCTTTCCCCTCAGGATCCTTGTCTGTGAACTCTCCTCCTTCAGGAGTCCTGCCAAACACAGAGGAATCCTTGTCTGTGAACTCTCCTCCTTCAGGAGTCCTGCCAAACACAGAGGAATAAAGGTTAGCATCCGCGCGGCGCGCTGGATGAGGTGTTCGTGTTGTGCTGTCGTACCCCATGGCGTATTCCTCAGGCTTCTCCCTCCTCCGACAGCAATAGCAGCAGATGCAGATGATCCCGATGACAACCACTACGGCCACAGCGGCTCCGACGATCCCGCCGACCGACGCCATGCTCATGGACGCTAGCCGGGGTTAAGACACACAGAGAACAGCTGGTTTAGTTAGTCAGGACTATAGTCACGGCTGATCAGGTCTTCGGGAAAAGCTGCTGTTCTTACGTGGCATGACGGCCAGGGTCAGATTACACTTTGCAGATCTGATTTCATTGGTGGACGTGCAGATGAAGAAACCAGATGTTTCTTTGGTAATATTGAAGAGGGACAAAGCTCCGTTTACTAAGGAGAGACAACACACACACACGTGATGCAGGAAAACACGGTTTAAAGGGATAGACAAATACAATCAGAGTTATATAAAAAAATGTCCTGGCTCTTCCAAGCTTTATAATGGCAGTGAATGGGCACCATTTTTTTTAAGTCCATAAAAGTGCATCTCTCCATGATAAAAGTGCATCTGTCCATCATAAAAGTGGATCTGTCCATCATAAAAGTGCATCTATCCATGATAAAAGTGGATATGTCCATCATAAAAGTGCATCTGTCCATCATAAAAGTGGATCTGTCCATTATAAAAGTGGATCTGTCCATCATAAAAGTGCATCTATCGATGATAAAAGTGGATCTGTCCATCATAAAAGTGCATCTGTCCATCATAAAAGTGGATCTGTCCATCATAAAAGTGCATCTATCCATCATAAAAGTGGATCTGTCCATGATAAAAGTGGATCTGTCCATCATAAAAGTGCATCTATCCATGATAAAAGTGGATCTGTCCATCATAAAAGTGCATCTGTCCATCATAAAAGTGGATCTGTCCATCATAAAAGTGCATCTATCCATCATAAAAGTGGATCTGTCCATCATAAAAGTGGATCTGTCCATCACAAAAGTGCATCTATCCATGATAAAAGTGGATCTGTCCATCATAAAAGTGCATCTATCCATGATAAAAGTGCATCTGTCCATCATAAAAGTAGCAGACGGCCGTACGCATTGATTTACGGTGAGAGTAACACTTGACCCGATGCATGACGTGATGGTGAACGCGGAAGCGCAGAGGAAAGAGCAAAACAAAACACCAGTCACGAATTAAAAATCTAAAACGAGAATCTTTAAAGAGAAATGTGGGAGGAGCTTGAGTTTGTTGCCCAGCGCTGTTAGTTTGACTTCAAAAATATGGTGCCCATTCACTGCCATTATAAAGCTTGGAAGAGCCGGGACAGTTTTTTATATAACTCTGATTGTGTTCATCTGAGAGAAGAACGTCATATACACCTAGGATGACTTGAGGGCGAGTAATTTTTGGGTGAACTACATATTTAAGCTTGACCTCACACACACACACACACACACACGCACGCGCGCGCGCACGCACGCACGCACGCACGCACGCACGCACGCACACTTTGTAATCTTCCACTGTGATGTTTCCAAGCACATTTTTGCGCGAGTGAAGAGGATGATTTTTTCCGCCGATATTGGAACGTGAGTGAAGTACAAAGCCTATGATAAAGAATAGTTTACCATCCAAATCCATCGCGAATGTTGAAACATTTTGATTCTAATGAGAGAGATACGTGAGCCCCACGCCGCTTACTTTCACTTTCGCTTTAAATTATTTCGTTTTGGCTTGTTTATAGTTATTTTTTTATTCTTGTTCTGTTATGAATATCATTACATTTAAAGGATAAATCATTGATCAAATCAAACTTTTGTGACATGGCTTAACATTACCGTGACTTTGCGCACAAATTGTCTATGCACGCGAGGTTATGCGTATGACTCAAACACTGGCAGACACAGTAGCAGTTGTAGGCAAGTATATTGAACATGAAATCAGAATTTTCTTGTCTTGAATTATTAATCCTTTCATTCATTCATTTATGTCACTTGTTTAAGTTAATTAATATGTAAAAAAAATAAATAAAAAAAAACTTGATTGGGGGCCCCAAGCAGCCGCTTAGTTCGCTTATGCCTCGGCCGGCCCTGCACACACGCGCACGCACACGCACACGCACACACACACACACGCACGCGCATGCACACGCACACACACACACACGCACGAACCGTCAGTGGCCTTGGGCGGGTTCGGTTGAAGGATGTTGTTGGTGTCGTATCTCTGCCACTTGTAGGTCGGTGTCGGCGTTCCCTCCTCCGAGACGCAGGTCAGTTTGACGTCCTGATAGTATTCCGCCTTCCCCTCAATCTTGCAGATGGGCGGCGATGGAGCCACTGGAACACAGCAGGGTCACGGCCAACGCGTCAATATTCAACACTCTTTATTGTCACTATACAAAGGTAAGGCGAAACTGAAGCACTCCTTACGGTACCAATAATATGCCATAATCAAGACAAAGCAAAGACAAAATAAAACCATCAAAAAAAAACATCGCCCAAGAATAGACTAGTCATCAATTCGGTAAATTAAATTAAATGATTAGTCTATTCTTGGGCGATGGTTTAGATGTCTATTAAACTTTCACTGACAGTCCAAATGTTGCCTTGTTTTAGACGTCAGGACGGTGTTTGGACACTATTAGACTTCTTTTAAAATCTCTCCGAAGTGTCCAGCAGATCTGAGTCTGAGTGTGTGTCTTACCCAAGACGATGAGTTTGGCTGTGGCAGACCCACCGTCCTCATCGTTACTCAGATTCTCGACTCCACACTCGTAGACGCGCGTGTCGGCACTGGTGACCCTCAGGAGCTGCAGGTCGGCTTTCCCGGTCGGGACATCTTGTAATAGAGTCGCCCTGCCTTTATATTTCGTCTGCACCTTAGTTGAACCGAGACTGTTGAAAGTGAGGATTTTGATCTGTGAAAAGAAGAGTTCACAACATGAACATGAGGTCTGGAATGAGTGCTGGATGAAGCTGAAGTGTGTCTCCGTACCGCTGGATCTCCCGACACATCTGCAACAGCGGTCCACGAGATCTGAACACTATCACCCGCTGGCTGGACTGCAAATTTGCAGGGTATCGTCACATCATCACCTCTGGCAATCTTATATTCTTTAGCTGGGCTAGTCACACTAATGGCCGAAGAAGTGACCCGCACTCCTGTGAAACACACACACACACACACACACACACACACACACTTGATGAACTACAGTGAGTTTACATTTAACACTGCACTAACATCAGACTCACACAACTCTATATAAAACAAACTATTACATATAACACACACACACACACTCACAAACACACTTACGGTTTCAAAATATATTTTTACACAAATAAATGCTTTCTATTCATCAAAGAATTCTGAAAAATAAAATGCATGACGGTTTCAACAAAAATCTGAAGCAGCTCAACTGTTTTCAACACTGATAATAATCATAAATGTTTCTTGATCATCAAATCATCATATTAGAGTGATTTGTGAAGGATCATGTGACACTGAAGACTGGAGTAATGATGCTGAAAATTCAGCTTTGATCACAGGAATAAATTACACTTTACTATATATTCACATAGAGAACAGATGATTTACACTAGAATAATATTTCACTGTTTTTACTGTGTTTTTGATCAAATTAACGCAGCTTTGGAGAGCAGAAGAGACTCTTTCAGAAACATAAAAACACCTTAATTACTGCAAACCCTCTGACAGGAACAGCCTGAGGCTAAAGTTATGACGGAAATGTATGTAAATTAATAAAAAAAATTGAGCTCAAATGTTGTTACTTCACATATCATGACAGTTAATGGAGTTCTCCTTATATTCATGTTAGTGTTATCTTTGTCTCAGATGTTTATCCTAAATTCACTCAGACACAAATAAAGCTGACGAACGAGTGTAGATTCATGAGGACCGGCTGAGATATTGGTGAGATCTCCTTCTCCGAGTCTTTTACTCGCTGAAACACCTGAGAAACAGGAGACTTCAGCGGCTCTAGAGTTCAGGCACTGCAGCCGGAGGAACAGGTGAGATGTAAAGAGTGTGTGTGAGTGTGTGTGAAGGGTTCGTTTGGGCGTTGGCTCAGAGGAAAGAGTTGCTGTTCTGTGGAACTACAGATAAATCACTTGATCACGTTGAACAACTACCGGCTCACACTGTATTCTGGAAGAGATTGTCCGATTAATTATGAGCTTTATTGTGAACCAGCCGAACACAACACAACACACAACACAACTCGAAATGAGTCCTGAAGTGCTTCTTCATGCTAATGTTATTTGTTGTGTGACTGAAGCTCCACTGGACATGAATCTGGATCGACTGATGCACGAGTAAATAAACACACACATTGACAGACTGAAACGGGTGAAAGCTCACTCACCACTGAACAGCAGACAGATCCCCAGTATTCCCAGTGTTCCCGCCATCTCTCGGAGTCTCAGGTGTGGAGGAACTGGAGATGTTGGAGACACTGAAACTCAGGAGAGGTGAAGTCCCGCCCCGCGTCGAGTCTCAGCTTGCCTGATGCCTTTATATGTCTCTATATGTCTCACGGTTTCATGTTAGAGAAGCCACACACACCACAGCGCTGAGGAGGAAGTAAACAACTCGAAATGAATACAGGTCAATAAAGGGGGCTAAGTTTTCTCAAGTGGAATCAATGTTAGATGTGGTTTGTGAACTCTTGGAAACTCATTTACTCGCCATTTTACTGAAAAACACACTGATTTGCATCAGATCCAGAGAAACTGGTTTGACAAGAAGAATATGATGAGGGAGTGGCAACACACACACACACACACACACACACACACACACACACACACACACACACACACACACACACACACACACACACACACACACACACACACACACACACACACACACACACACACACGTTTACTTAGCTATCTAAATGGGGACGTACTCTCCATAGACGTAATGGTTTTTATACTGTACAAACTGTATATTCTCTCCCCTTACACTAAACCTACCCATCACACACACACACACACACACACACACACACACACACACACACACACACACACACACACACACACACACACACACACACACACACACACACACACACAAACACTAAACCTACCCATCACACACAAACACACACACACTAAACCTACCCATCACACAAAACTTTCTGCATTTTTACATTTAATTATGTTATTTCCATACCAGATTTACAAATCAGGACGTCCTAAAGGAGGTTTTTGGAGATTTTGGTACAAATTTGTCCCCAAAATATAGTTAAGTTGGTAAACTCACACACACTCCAGACTCTCAAACACAAGCTGATGGTTTGATCACGTGATAGTAATAACAAATCCACCAGTCCGACTCACGAGCGTGTTTGAATTATTGGACCAATCAACACTACTCAGCTGATCTGCATTACTCACCAGCAACTCAACAGCGTCCTCTGGTGGGCAGAATCACACTTACATGTGCAGTCACCAGCCTATAAGACCCTTTATATTACCCGAGTCAGTGTTTACTATTATATACACAATATTAGTTGAAATTTAGAAAAAAGTATAGAAAATAATATAATGAATAGTTAGGGTCTGGTTTTATTGCTGCTTTATGATTCACTCACACATCATCTTTAAAACTTGGAATAAAACAAGCGAATGTGACACACACACACACACACACACACACACACACACACATTTGAGAATGCGAATTCTTGGGTAGGAAGAAGTAAGAGCTGTGAAACCCCGTCTTCATCTCGCTAGAGGAACAGCTCTACGGTGTCTTGGCCAGCCAGTTAGCGGCCCTGATCTTAATGATCACAACGGAAGTGAATCAATCAAAACTAACTTTATCTGGACAATAACTTTATTCTAGATCTGCAAACAATCTCTGTTACTGTAATCTCCTATTATCACTGTAAAGCTGCTGTGAAACACTATAGTGTTAAAGCGCTGTATAAATGAAGGAGACTCGGCTTGACAAACTGACCTCAACAAATTACTTGTCTGGCCTTAAAAATTCATAATACAGAATTGTTTGTCGCTTCCACGTATCCATGTGAACTGGAATCATTTTGACAATGTTTTATCAGGACAGAGGAGAAGGAGATCTTCACAGGGAGACACTCGTGACCCTTCAGGACTGCGGTGTCCCACACATGCGGGACAGGGATCCCGGCCGAAGATGAAGACGGGGAATTACCTCATCCAGAGACACGCTCACCGACTGCGCTGGCTCTTCTAGAACAGCGAGTCCCTCTGAATCTTTTCGGTCAAACGAGCGTAGAAGAGGCGCATGAGGAGCGATCTGGGAATGGAGAAACCCTGGGTGTTCCTCACTCCTGCTTCTGTTCATCGCAGCCGGACCGGGAAGACCACAGCTCGGCTGTTCAGAAGCGCACAACGCGGGAGTGGAAATAATACAGACTTAATCAATAAATCCACAATGGAAAAACACAGAGATCGTTGGAGATTATCGTAACACAAACATAGACGATAATGGACAAATGAACTGGGAAACTCAAAGTGCGTGGAAGAACAATGGAAACTAATTAAACAGGGAAACTAACTATGGAAGTTCAGAGAATGGGAACAGAGTGAAAACAAAACTTAAACATAACATACAGATTACAGATGGTGTTTTTATATTTCATGTTTATTAATATTACCATGAACTGCATTCCAGTGTCACGATCAACACGACATAAAAAGACAATTTGATCTTAAATGTCTCTTGAATTACGATGGTGTTATGCTGATAATAACTCACCTCAGCACAAACTGTACGTAATGTTTAATGTCATCTATTTATCTTCATGTTGACTAATTTGAGAGTTTCTACCAATGACAGATGACTTTGCTGAAGATTGATTGGATACGATCTTTGGCATCAGCAACAAACCTTAAAAGTCGACGTATTTTTATGTTCTAATGATGATATTGTGGTCAGTTGCATTTTTTCCTGAGTCACCCATCAGAACTGGCCTGAGAGACTCGACAGGAGATATAAGATATAGATC
>NC_138727.1:304492-306992 GCF_965113295.1 Leuciscus leuciscus
TAATGAGGAGCTGGAATGTGCCGAAGCTCCGGAATGAGAGAGAAGAGGACAAGAGGAATGTCACTTCTTCCATTATTATCTTCCTTTCTTTTCTTGCATCTTACATTACGTCCTAAACCTATTATTGTAAACTACAATGAAGACAAAAGCTACATTTTAATAAACATTTTCGTTGACTGAAATAAAAATGTAAATAACATTTCTGAAAAAATAAAATAATCGCCGTCATGTCCTCAAATGTTTAAATTCACCATTAATGTAACATATTCAACATGACTTGACAACAAAACTAAACTAGGCCTACACTGGAGTGAGAAATATACAAATAAATAGAAATAAAAATTAAATGTAAAACTATTATAAGTTCGCTCTGTCCTGTGATTTCAGAAGAACTAAATGGCTATTTGCTACGGAAGCTTCTGATCCAAACTCAATGCTCTAAACCTCCACAAGATGTCAAACATCAGTCGTCCGGTTATTTCTTGCACATTAACTCGTGACACATCATCAGATCTTCTGCTCGACTGCACTAGCTGGTTGTGACGTGATCTTATTAATGGGAGATGATGTGTGTCCTCATGTGTGCGACGATCCATCATTTACAGCGACTGGAAGTGAGTTTAGGAGGCTTTAGCTCATTTTTTTTTTTTTTTTTTTTTTTTTTTTTTTTTTTTCTCATGAATGTGAATTTTTGATGTTGTTGCTCAAGCTGCACAGAGCCTATAGACACGGGATCCCATTAATATTGAGCAGGCTCTGATGTTATTGCTCCGTGTGTCTGTGAAAGATCTCGATCAAAGCCGCTAGAAGGCAAGCCTGAAAGCTTTAGCCAGAGAAGCGTAACGGCTAATGCTAATGCTAACGCTGGTAGCAGGAAAGGAGACCAGAGGCCGTTTCTGTTGATGGATGTCGGTGGAGAATCGCTTCACGACACTGAATAAACCACCTCTGTGAGGAAATAGCTGAACGTTTAAGTAATCGACGGCTTGTCCACTAATCTTCAACATGTTTCACGCTAAACAATACTTTTGTTGGGAACTATATGTAGATTTTACTATGATAAAAAGGGTATTTTCTAAGAGAAGGCTGAGTAGGGAGTGTCGTGACAGACTCATGTACGGCATTACAGTATTTAACAGTACATTTGAGTGATATTCTGAAAAATGCCGAGGGAGACCCCGGGGAAGACCTAGGACACGGTGGAGAGACTATGGCTGTTTCTCAATTCCAAGAACGCAGAGAACGGACTTGTGTTCTCGTGGAGACCGGTCTTGCCAAGCTTCCTTGGAAGAACGAACTCCGAACCGGCCGCAATGACTTCTGGGACACCAGGCGAGTACTAGCTCAAGTCTGCATTCGATGCATCCTCGGTATCAAGAACACATCCGGGTTCTTTCATGCGTCCTCTGTACTTGCGTTCTTGAGAATTGGGTCTGAACTTCGACGGTTAATGATGACGTAAAACGAGAACACAAGGACGCAAGATCGCTGAAGAACGCATATTGAGAAACACCCTATATCTCCCGGCTGGCATGGGAACGCCTCGGTGTCCCCCCGGAAGAGCTGACGGAAGTGTCTAGAGAGAGGGAAGTCTGGGCATCTCTGCTTAGACTGCTGCACCCTCGACCCGGCCCCGGATAAGCGGAAGAAGATGGATGGATGGATGGATGGATGGATGTTCTTTCTATCGCTGCCTGGGTAAAACTTGTAAAGCAGTAAAGCACATTCCACAAACAATGCAGTCCTGTATCTTTACTAGCGATACAACACCAAATATAGAACATTTATTCACAAGACCAACGCTAATAATCCACAAGAAATGTAAACTGTAACTGTATCATAAAACTTAACGTCACTGCCGTTACAGGATAGGCTGAGGGGCGTCACATGATCAAGTTAGCCGTTACTCATTTCCCCACGGAGAACTTTAAATAACTATTTTTATCAGTTTAAATGTTAAATGTGAGTCACTCAAACCCCTTTAACGCTCTACTTAACCTTCAGTCACACATCCGCCATGTTTGTAGTTTTTTAACACTTTTTATTTGTCTTTGTAGTTCTGAAGCGAATTCTCCTCCAAAGTGCATTGTATTGTGGGTAATGTTAGCTGTTAGAGTGAGCACGGATCCACACTTCTCTTTTCAATGTACCATGCTTTGATTGTAATCTCACACACTGTTCACGACGGACAGTAAGAACTCCGGGATCAGCAGCTCATCCGCGCATGCGCCTTTCATTCGCTCTCTAAACCTCTCAAGCTCATTCTTCTTTGATGCTCTTTGTGTTTTTCAGGGAAAGAGGTTTATTTGTTAGTTCATGCCTCTTTGAGAGAGAGAGAGAGAGAGAGAGAGAGAGAGCTGATTGTGTGAGGGATGTACATCAGACTGTAATGTTCTCACAGCGTTCCTGTTCACTTAATGTGTTTTACAGCAGGTGTCACTCTTGTAAAGAGTTTTCCATTTATTTTCCCAAATTGTTCCTTTTAGCTATTTTTTTTTTT
>NC_138727.1:311992-321992 GCF_965113295.1 Leuciscus leuciscus
TGAGCGACTGCGCAGACTCAAACTGAGCTTGACGACGTAGATGTGACGTGAGCGACCCGTCTGTCTTCTAGTAGCTGTGCCGAGAGAAATCTGAATCATTCCCTTCCGAAACTTGCAGAGACGGAGAGTGTGATTAGGAGGTGTCCATGAGCTAGGAGCAGGAGAAACTTTTGCTAAGTATTCTGATTAATTATTTTGTCATTTTGCCTCCACGTCCCCCCAATTGCCCGCAAGCTTTTGGGGGGACGAAAAAGCTGTATTCTCCTGTATATATATACTGTATGAATACTGTGAATACTGTATTCTCCTCCTGTCCATACAGTAATCTCTCTACTGTGCGACAGAGAGTCGAGTGGTTATGACGCAATCGTTAGCCTATTTTTACAAAAACTGCTTCTACGGGGCCATAACGTAAGATACAAGGTAATGGAGCCTTTTATACATTGTCGTGTTTCTTTAGAAATAAATAATGGACAAATGGAGTCTTTAAATGCCTCAGATGTAAAGTTATTCGCTGTCAAAGTGACGCCAAAATGAATGGGAGTCAATGGAATGCTAACAGCAGGTGATGGTCCGCTAATCAGTGGCAGCGCCCGGGGAAGCTTCAGTGTTTTCCGAAACATTGGCCCCCTGCTAAACACACACTAAGCGTATCCCATCATGCATTATGTTCGGGAACTCATGTGCCCTGAAAAAAAGCACTGTATAAATAAAGCTAACTCGACAGTTTAGCAGTGTCTCTAAAGCTTCAGATCCAGTCAAAAACAGCCCCGTTTCACCGGCCCTGAAGACACTCATCCATACTGACAGATACTCGAGGGCGAGAGAGAGAGAGAGAGAGATAGAGGGGGCGAGAGAGAGAGAGAGAGGGGGCGAGAAAGAGAGAGCGAGAGAGAGAGAGAGAGGGGGCGAGAAAGAGAGAGAGCGAGAGAGAGGGGGAGAGAGAGAGAGGGCGGAAGAGAGAGAGCGAGAGAGAGAGAGAGGGAGAGAGAGAGAGAGAGGGGGAGAGAGAGAGAGGGCGAGAGAGAGAGAGAGCGAGAGAGAGAGAGAGAGAGAGAGAGAGAGAGAAGGGAGAGAGAGAGAGAGAGAGAGGGGGAGAGAGAGATACGGCGAGAGAGAGAGAGAGCGAGAGAGAGAGAGAGAGAGAGGGCGAGAGAGAGAGAGAGAGAGGGGGAGAGAGAGATACGGCGAGAGAGAGAGAGAGAGAGGGCGAGAGAGAGAGAGAGAGAGAGAGAGGGCGAGAGAGAGAGAGAGAAAGAGAGAGGGCGAGAGAGAGGGGGAGAGAGAGAGAGAGAGAGAGAGAGAGAGAGAGAGAGGGCGAGAGAGTGAGAGAGAGAGGGCGAGAGAGGGAGAGAGAGAGAGAGAGAAAGCTGAGGGAACAGCTTGTTCATCTTTCATTAAACTGCAGTATTTGCTCCTTCTGCTCGGTTTACACTGAGTGATAATTGTCTGCTGAAGGGCAGAGTTTTAATTCTGAATTAATACAAGCTGAAAAGAATCAGGAAACGATCCAGAACTAACAGCCGTAAAGCGAACACCACACCGGCTGTAAAGCGAACACCACACCGGCTGTAAAGCGAACACCACACCGGCTGTAAAGCGAACACCACACCGGCTGCATAGAGCGTACACCACACCGGCTGCATAGAGCGTACACCACACCGGCTGCATAGAGCGTACACCACACCGGCTGCATAGAGCGTACACCGGCTGCATAGAGCGTACACCACACCGGCTGCGTAAAGCGTACACCACACCGGTTTCGTAAAGCATACACCACACCGGCTGCATAGAGCGTACACCACACCGGCTGCGTAAAGCGTACACCACACCGGTTTCGTAAAGCATACACCACACCGGCTGCGTAGAGCGTACACCACACCGGCTGCGTAAAGCGTACACCACACCGGCTGCATAGAGCGTACACCACACCGGTTGCGTAAAGCGTTCACCACACCGGCTGCGTACAGCGTACACCACACCGGCTGCGTACAGCGTTCACCACACCGGCTGCGTACAGCGTTCACCACACCGGCTGCGTACAGCGTACACCACACCGGCTGCATAGAGCGTACACCACACCGGCTGCATACAGCGTTCACCACACCGGCTGCGTAAAGCATACACCACACCGGCTGCGTAGAGCGTACACCACACCGGCTGCGTAAAGCGTACACCACACCGGCTGCGTAGAGCGTACACCACACCGGCTGCGTAAAGCATACACCACACCGGCTGCATAGAGCGTCCACCAAAGGAGGGAGAGCATTCTCACATTTGGCTCCAAAACTCTGGAATAGTCTTCCTGATACTGTTCGTTGCTCAGACTCGCTCTCCCAGTTTAAAACTAGATTAAAGTCGCATCTCTTCAGCCAGGCATTCATATAATCCTACAGTTCAAACTACAATCCGGCCTCTAGCTCATAAATGCCAGAGGAGAACTGGCCCCCGACTGAGCCTGGGTTCTCCCAAGGTTTTTTTTTCTCCATTAGGTCACCTGATGGAGTTTTAGGACACCATTAGGTCACTTGATGAAGTTTTTCGGTTCCTTGCCACTGTTGCCTTTGGCTTGCTCAGTTGGGGATATTTTGGGGATATTTAATTTAATTTTATCAATCAATAAATTCCTCTTGAAACAAACTTTGTTGTATTATTTTAATTTAATACTGTGAAGCTGCTTTGATACAATCTGTATTGTGAAAAGCGCTATACAAATAAACTTGACTTGACTTGACTTGACCACACCGGCTGCGTAGAGCGTACACCACACCGGCTGCGTAAAGCATACACCACACCGGCTGCGTACAGCGTACACCACACCGGCTGCGTACAGCGTTCACCACACCGGCTGCGTACAGCGTACACCACACCGGCTGCATAGAGCGTACACCACACCGGCTGCATACAGCGTTCACCACACCGGCTGCGTAAAGCATACACCACACCGGCTGCGTAGAGCGTACACCACACCGGCTGCATAGAGCGTACACCACACCGGCTGCATACAGCGTTCACCACACCGGCTGCGTAAAGCATACACCACACCGGCTGCGTAGAGCGTACACCACACCGGCTGCATAGAGCGTACACCACACCGGCTGCATACAGCGTTCACCACACCGGCTGCGTAAAGCATACACCACACCGGCTGCGTAGAGCGTACACCACACCGGCTGCGTAGAGCGTACACCACACCGGCTGCGTAGAGCGTACACCACACCGGCTGCGTAAAGCGTACACCACACCGGCTGCGTACAGCGTACACCACACCGGCTGCGTAAAGCGTACACCACACCGGCTGCGTAAAGCGTACACCACACCGGCTGCGTACAGCGTACACCACACCGGCTGCGTAAAGCGTACACCACACCGGCTGCGTAAAGCGTACACCACACCGGCTGCGTAAAGCGTACACCACACCGGCTGCGTACAGCGTACACCACACCGGCTGCGTAAAGCGTACACCACACCGGCTGCGTAAAGCGTACACCACACCGGCTGCGTTTACAAGCACAGCTTCAGTTTCAGTCGGACTGAAATCATTTCGATTGATGAATCTGAGCGTAGAGTTTACATTAACGCTGAACATGTGATTTTTAAACAATGGAACATTTTGCCATTAAGTTATGAAAATGTTATTTCTGAATGTTCCCTAAACGTTTAAAACATGCATATTTTTTAAATGTAAAAAAAAAAAAAATTGGGGTTATGCAAATGTTAGAGAAAGCATTAAAAGAACGTTTTCATTTTGATAATTTTGCAAACATTATGGGAAAGTTATGTTATTTTTTACTGTAATGTTCTCTGAACATCCTGAAACAAGGAGCAACATTTTAAAAATGTTAAACGATGTCCATGTTCAGAAAAACTGGTTTTTGTTCTAACGTTTTGAGAACATTGTTAAAGAGCAGATTACTGTGAACTAACGCATTATTAGTGTTCCTGGAAGAGTTTGTTCATAACTCTGAGAAAACACTCCCTGTTCTTCCACAGTGTGTGTGTGTGTGTGTGTGTGTGTGTGTGTGTGTGTGTGTGTGTGTGTGTGTGTGTGTGTGTGTGTGTGTGTGTGTGTGTGTGTGTGTGTGTGTGTGTGTGTGTGTGTGTGTGTGTGTGTGTGTGTGTCTGTAATGTGTGTGTGTGTGTGTGTGTGTGTGTGTGTGTGTGTGTGTGTGTGTGTGTGTCTGTAATGTGTGTGTGTGTGTGTGTGTGTGTGTGTGTGTGTGTGTGTGTGTGTGTGTGTGTGTCTGTAATGTGTGTGTGTGTGTGTGTGTGTGTGTGTGTGTGTGTGCTGAATGACTCTGACAGCACTGATGAACGGGACGTCCCGACACCGCTATTGTCATCGATATTGAACTTCATCAACACAGACTCTATCCGCTTGGAGAGTACTGCGGTTTGGTCATTGTGAAGCTGTCGAACGGTTTCTGAGAATAATAAAGCGATGATAATAAACATAAGCATTGCGATATTCCATAAAAAAGAGAATTTCCATTTTGATTTCATGGGGACTTTAAAGGCACAGCAGCAACAACACAAACACAAACACACACACACACACACACACACTAATACACACACACGTCCATTACGGGTCAAAGACGTTTTATGTAACGGGGAAAATCTGACTAACTGTGGACTAAATATACATAAATGCTACGATATTAAAGTACAGTCATATGACAGAGGAGGGATCTGATATTACTGGGAAATCATTCATAACCCATGAACAGGAGATTGTGTGTGTGTGGGGGGGGTTACAGAGGAGCTTTGAGGAGAGAGAATCTATCGCCGTGTAGTTTAATCTGAGACACGAGTAACTTCACTCACTCACGAGAGAGACTCGTCTACATCTACTGAGGGAGATTTCATGTCTGATGTATTAATAGGCATTTACACTAACACTGACTATCGACACGACAGAACTGATGTACTCCTGATTCCCAGGGGAAGCAAGAACTGATGAGAATGTAAAAGTGGATAAAAGCGTCTGCCAGATGCATTCATGTAAATGTAAATGCTGTGCTTTAGTCCAGACTGCAGCCGAAGAAGAAACAAGAGACAGAAACAGATTTATTTTTCATCTTCACACTTGTGTCTAATAATGAACGTTTACATTCCTGAGGCGATGATGCTATTAATATAGAATGAAGGTAATGAACAATTACACCGAGATCAACTCACACTCTCGTCTCATTTGTGTCTAAAGCAGAGGTCAGTACGAGCTTCACGCGTTTGACACACACACACACACACACACACACAGTACGAGCTTCACGCGTTTGACACACACACACACACACACACACACACACACACACACACACACGTGTGCGATCACTGGTCTACAGCACGAGTCTATCCCAGCATGCACTGGGAGGAGTGGGATGAGGAGGAGGATAAGGAGGAGGAGAATGAGGAGGAGGAGGAGAAAGAGGAGGAGGAGAAAGGAAGGAGGAGGAGGAGAAAGAGGAGGAGAAAGAGAAAGAGGAGGAGGAGGAGGAGAAAAAGGAGGAGAAAGAGGAGAAAGAAAGGAGGAGGAGAAAGAGGAGGAGGAGAAGAAAGAGGAGGAGAAAGAGGAGAAAAAGGAGGTGGAGGAGAAAGAGGGGAAAGGAAGGAGGAGAAAGAGGAGGAGTAGGAGGAGGAGAAAGAGGAGGAGAAGAAAGAGGAGGAGGAGAAAGAGGAGAAAGGAAGGAGGAGGAGAAAGACGAGAAAGTGGAGGAGCAGGAGGAGGAGGAGGAGGACAAAGAGGAGGAGGAGGAAAAAGAGGAGGAGGAGGAGGAGGAGGAAGAAGAGGAGGAGGAGGACAAAGAGGAGGAGGAGGAGGAGAAGGAGGAGGAGGACAAAGAGGAGGAGGAGGAGGAGAAAGAGGAGGAGGAAGAAGTGGAGGAGGACAAAGAGGAGGAGGAGGAGAAAGAGGAGGAGGAGGAGAAAGAGGAGGAGGAAGAAGAGGAGGAGGAGGAGGGGAAAGAGGAGAAAGAGGAGGAGGATGAGGAGGATGCCCATGTAATTCGCCATGAATTTATTTATGTGCTTGAGATTGGCTTCAACCTCACCAGAACCAGGTGTTGCGGAAGAAATGTAACAGGACAGAGGGCAATTCCCAATGTCCCCGGAGAGCGTGGGGGTAATATAACTGTGTGCTGCCATCACTCCAAACGGGGTCCTCATCACAGTGCCACACGGGGTCCGTACAACACCGGCCACAGTCCCTGATCCAGATCAGGAGCCTGCTAGATTTGTGGTTATATTGGACAATGTTAGTTTTCACCGGGCTGTTCTGGTCCAAAACTGGTTTGCCACCCATCCTCAATTTGTAGTTTTGTACCTACCCCCATATTCAACTTTTCTAAATCCCATAGAGGAATTCTTCTTAGCCTGGCACTGGAAAGTGTATGATCGCCAACCCTACGCCCGCGTGCCGCTTCTCCAGGCAATGGAGGACGCATGTGGGGACATAGAGGTGGATACGCCATGCTAGGAGATCCTTCCCTCGATGTCTGGCAAGAGAAAATGTATCTTGTGATGTGGACGAGGTATTGTGGCCAGACCAAGCCCGGAGAAGAGATGAAGCGTAGCCTAGCACTGGTGACTGCCCCCCCGGGACCCCACACACACCATTGTGTTCTTTACTGTATTCTGAAGAATATACTTTTGGTTTACATATGTTTATGGTTTACAATTGGCCTAATAAATTTGTTCTGTTTCTACACTGCATTGATGTTTACAGTGTACTTGTTACCGTCTCAGCGGATTACTTTCACTGTAGAACATTGTAGATATAAGCCTATGAAAAACCAAAGAGCTTTAGATTTAGAACAACAGTGTCTACGGTATATCCAAAAATGTACTATAATGAAAGAAGTGTTTGCCACATGTGTTTATGGCATTTTGAATGCAGTGTTACATTTTGAAGGAGATGTGAGGCATTTTGCATTTTGTGTGTGTAGTTTTGGGAATTGTGTGTAGAGTTTTGGGAATTGTGTGTAGAGTTTTGGGAATTGTGTGTCGAGTTTTGAAAACGTGTGTGAGCAGCAGGAAAAAACTGTAATATTATAGTAAAATTGAATATTGAGTTTTAGTCCTGAAACTGAACTACATGTTAAAGAGATTCTGGACTCATATCAGGACATGTTCTGGCGTTCTTCAACAGGCACGCTTGGCTCCATTAGAGGAGAGAGAGTCCAGCGTGAGGAAGACGCGTGTTTCTCTCTTTCAGTTGATGTGGTTTCTTATCAGAATCTTCCAGACGCTCTTCTCAACATGTGTGAACGTTTCATCTCAGACTTTCATGTGTGTGAACTAATACGAATGTAACTGTGTTCCTTGAAATACATTGGATGAAAGCGTCTGCCAAATGCATTAAATGTTCAAACGTTAAATGTGTGTGTGTTCTGTTGGTTCAGACGCAATAGAATCGTTTAATGCAGACGCAGAATATAAAAATGATAATCATTTGCAACTAATGACTGTCCCTTCAGGGATTAAACAGAACATGAAGTGTGAAGGTCGTAAATGACGAGAGAAACAGAGTTAGATGACACAGTTTCAGGTCATAATGCTGTTCTGGAGAATCACATTCATGAACAC
Organism: Leuciscus leuciscus; assembly: GCF_965113295.1. NCBI lineage: Eukaryota > Metazoa > Chordata > Actinopteri > Cypriniformes > Leuciscidae > Leuciscus > Leuciscus leuciscus. The sequence continues at coordinate 319,580 of NC_138727.1, forward strand.
AAGTGTTTCCTCTCGAAGTGCGGCTGGTCAAACGTTCATCAAGTCCTAGTTTAGTCACATAGATCGTGATTGTGTGTGTTTCCTAGCTATTCAGAGATAATGAATCTCTCATCATCGTTGTGCATCGTTGAGCGTTTTCGAGGCGTGAATTATGAATCATAAATCACTGTCTCTGGACATCTGGCCTCTGCTGTAACGCTGAACGCAGTTCCTGAAGGCTGTTTATCTCGATTCGCTCCGATTATAGAATAAAATCCATTTGATTCAGTTCCTCATTTGTCCTCAGGTTCAGAGTCATTTAAGGACTGGTATTGATCAGAAATACTCGATGAATGTACAGTTATGGTGGAGAGCGGGGTTATGCTTTCTATATGGGGTCAGTTCATTTATGTCACATAGGCTATTTAGTCAGATTATATAGACTCCTATAGAGACTACAACAACTAGTTATTGATCATTATATGCAGCATCCAGTTCATGAAGGAGTGACACACACAAAATGAAAAAATAGTTCAAAGAAAACGAGTTGTGTAAAAATACCATTAAAAAAAGAGCTTTCTCCTGCGAACAGCTCAGCTTTATATCTTTATGACTCTTGTCTGAATGTAAGAATATGATTTCAGAACATAATTCACAGACGTAAGACGGTTAGAAAACAATCTGGTTACTGATGTGACAACTAGCCCCGGCGTCCCGTGTCACTTGTTAAAAGCGTTAGAGCGGAATCATTATGTTCTTACTCGAACTTTCCTTTGCGCTTCCAGCTCGTGTGGTCTAGTCTAAATACACGAGGATCTGCGGTGAAACGCGTCGCGTTGCATCAAATGAGTCTTGCATCGAAACATCACCATCGCTGTGGAAACGCGCGCGCCGGGATGATGACGCGCGATCAGGAGGAGCGATCAGATCTGCGGCTCGGAAGCGGCTCAGAAGCGGCTTAGCTCGGGACCAGGAACATCGGATTCCTGGAGTAAACACAGGATCATCTGAAGTGAAGAACCGGAACATCGGATTCCCTGATCATCTGAAGTGAAGAACCGGAACCGGGCGATCGCTGCGCCGTCGGTGTCGCTCGCGGTTCGCATGAGGAATCGAGGATCACTGGATTCTAGGCAAACCAGGAACGTTTTCCAGGATCTATAAGAAGGTAGGCACCCTTTCCAAATAAAAAAATAAAACAATAAAGCCGATCGCTTTATAGGCTAGGCTACTTTATGTATTTGTTTGGATTGATTATCGTATAAATTGATGTTCGCTACTTTTTGATGCACTTGAGCGGATGTCAGTTGACGTTCATTTGATATTCCTTCGTGTGTTATTGCTTTTTATAATGCAGAATACAAGATCTTACATGCGTTTCCATTCTAATCATTTCTAATTATTCTAATTCTAAGACTCTAATAATGTCGGTCGATTAGTCTCGTTATTTCATCTTAGAAAGTTGCGTGTAAATTAGCGTGAACATTTAGAGGATTTGTCCTTCTTTTCTGAACTGGTGTACTAATCACAAATAAATATAATATCTGGTATTTGTTACCAGGCACAGTGTACATAAACTCATGAATATAGGTCACATATAATAAAATAAAACCCATCTTAGTTGACGGTCGTTGTTCGTACAGAATCTGAGCGGCTTCGGTCGATCTCTCTCGTTATATTTCGTTGATGTATGTTTTTGTTTATTGAAAGAATGCGTCAGATATCTCATATGAATGGACGTATATGTGATAGAAGTGTGATAGGTGAATATTAAAAACGCGAAAACTCGGGCTTGTGTTTTATCGGTCATGCATTCATGTCAACAGGTGTGTGTGTGTGTGTGTGTGTGAGGGTTAGGTGTAGATGCAGGCGAGGAAAACATTGACTGTGAAAAGTCCTCAGTAATAAAGGTGTGTGTGTGTGTGTGTGTGTGTGTGTGTGTGTGTGCGTGTGTGAATAAACTGTTGTGTTAATCGAATCTTGCAATCTCGCTCTCGCGCTGCCGTCCAGTCTCTATAGGAGCAACAACCGACACGCAAACCTCACAAACACACTTATCAGGAGAGTGTGTGTGAGTGTGTGTGTGTTACACGACTGTCACGCAGATCCACGCGACAGGGGTCGTTTCGTGATCAGGACACACACATGCGTATGTGTGACACAGATAGCGCCAATCAGCAACACACACCTTGTTATGAGCCTCTCTCTCTCTCTGTCTCTCTCTCTCTGTCTCTCTCTCTCTCTCTCTCTCTCTCTCTCTCTCTCTCTCACACACACACACACACACACACACACACACACACACACACACACACACTTAACCTCTCCCCGTCTGTGCATAACTCATTGCTTGAGTGACCGGATTTTAAAGCCGACTTGGAATCCAAATACTCTTCATTAAAAACTTGTTGCGAGTAATATTTATATAGTGAAA
>NC_138727.1:326992-384856 GCF_965113295.1 Leuciscus leuciscus
ATTAGTAAAAAAAAAAATATATATATATTTGTCTCTTAGTTTTAGAAGATATCCTTTTTTTTTAAAGAATATATTGAATCCCCAGTTTCGCATCATGCTCTATCTTTGAGATGGTATAGTTAGGACTTTAATCATACTGAAACATAGGATCAGATTATGCATATCATTCAAGAAATAGAATGAGACAAAAGTGTTTCAATCAAAGCTGAATCACAGATAGTGCCTGAAGACGAAGGCAGGGGCAGAGCCGAACCCCGGGGAGGTATGGGTCAGGGTTAGAGTGAGAGACCCCCGGGGAGGTATGGGTCAGGGTTAGAGTGAGAGACCCCCGGGGAGGTATGGGTCAGGGTTAGAGTGAGAGACCCCCGGGGAAGTATGGGTCAGGGTTAGAGCGAGAGACCCCCGGGGAGGTATGGGTCAGGGTTAGAGTGAGAGACCCCCGGGGAGGTATGGGTCAGGGTTAGAGTGAGAGACCCCCGGGGAAGTATGGGTCAGGGTTAGAGCGAGAGACCCCCGGGGAGGTATGGGTCAGGGTTAGAGTGAGAGACCCCCGGGGAGGTATGGGTCAGGGTTAGAGTGAGAGACCCCCGGGGAAGTATGGGTCAGGGTTAGAGCGAGAGACCCCCGGGGAGGTATGGGTCAGGGTTAGAGTGAGAGACCCCCGGGGAGGTATGGGTCAGGGTTAGAGCGAGAGACCCCCGGGGAGGTATGGGTCAGGGTTAGAGTGAGAGACCCCCGGGGAGGTATGGGTCAGGGTTAGAGTGAGAGACCCCCGGGGAAGTATGGGTCAGGGTTAGAGTGAGAGACCCCCGGGGAGGTATGGGTCAGGGTTAGAGTGAGAGAGAGAGACCCCCAGGGAGGTATGGGTCAGGGTTAGAGTGAGAGAGAGAGACCCCCAGGGAGGTGTGGGTCAGGGTTAGAGTGAGAGAGAGAGACCCCCAGGGAGGTATGGGTCAGGGTTAGAGTGAGAGTGAGAGACCCCCGTGGAGGTGTGGGTCAGGGCTAGAGTGAGAGAGAGAGTAATAAGTGACGTAACAATTGAGTCTTCCAGACAGATCTTACATTAAAGCTTTAATTATGACCGCCGCTAGCGTAGCTAGCCGGTCATATAGGGATTGTCAAAGTTTTTTTTTTTTTTTTTTCCCCGTCACCTTACTGAATTTTTCGTCAACGATACCAGGGACACCGAAGCACCGGGGAACATGAAATTTGGTGGGCATGTAGCCCCACTACACTTCTACGGAAAAATTTCGTTTGGTCCCCGGGGGCCACTCCCCCCCCCACGCTGGGCCCCCCCAAACCCAAAAAAATGCAGTTTTTCCTAAATAACTACCTGAACCGTGGCACCGAGGATGAAGAAATTTTTATGGTATGTTGGTCTACTAGACTTTTACGGAAAAATTTCGTTTGGTCCCCGGGGGCCACTTCCCCCCCCTGCGCTGGGGCCCCCATAAATTTTTCGTCAACGATACCAGGGACACCGAAACACCGGGGAACATGAAATTTGGTGGGCATGTAGCCCCACTAGACTTCTACGGAAAAATTTTGTTTGGTCCCCGGGGGCCACTCCCCCCCCCCCCCCCCCCCCCCGCGCTGGGCCCCCCCAAACCCCCAAAAATGCAGTTTTTCCTAAATAACTACCTGAACCGTGGCACCGAGGATGAAGAAATTTTTATGGCACATCAACCTAGCCCATAATCACTCATTTGTGATTTGCGCCCCTCCCATAAAAAATGAAAATGCAATATTATTCTGCTTTAATCGCCCCTATCTTCAGTGGAGATGTTCAGAACTGCACCATATTTCATGTGTATGATTAACTTGACAACCTCTGGGGGTATCCTCTGCTAAGTTTTGTAGAATTTCATCCATGGGGGGGTATAAAATAAATTCATTTATGTGCACATTTAGTGACTGTACACTCATCGGCCTGTAGATGGTGCTGTTGAGCGAAGGGTTGCTGGTTTAGGATGATACTGTCACACACACATGCAGGAATACAAACAAACGCAAGCATGCACACACACTGACATCCACACGCACAGACACACACCCATACACACACATACAAATCCACATGCACAGACACACACACACAAACACACACGCGCACACATGTACGCACACATACATACACGCACAGACACACACACACACACACACACACACACAGACACACACATACACAAATACACACACATACACACACACACACACACACATACTATTACTTTTTTTAGGTATATACATAAACACGCAATACAGCCAAATTACTCCACGTCATTTATTTTTGTGGAAAGCCAGTGCAGGCCTGAGCGGCGGTCATATTTTGTACCGCGATGCGGTACATCTAGTTTATATTATGAATCCAAATGTTGTGTGTTCCTCGCAATGGGTGTTTGTCACCAAACCTGTTATTTACCTCCGGATGGTTCAGATCATAAAACTCGTTTACCGTCGCCTTCATCAGACATTCTTGATCCGACAGGATGAATCACATTTAATTACGGCTCTCTTCTTCTCTCGCGTTGAACGAGTCTCGTGCCTCGAGGCGGAAAACCGTCAGATTTAATCATTTACAGTTGTGTTTTTAGTTTCTGTACAGCGTTTGGAAACGAACCTGCCGGTGTGTGAATCTGATGAAGATCGTGATGCTCAGCTCAATTTTAACCCCAAACAACAAAAATTCGTGAAAATAAAGCCTGTTTTTCTGAGCATTATTTGCATTGTGAGATTTATTCTTTTATTTCCATGAATTAAACATTTCTGTCCATCCATCCAGTTCACTTAAGAATCTTATAATCTATTGTCTATAAAGTATGATTGTCAGCATGAGACAAGTATTCACTACTTCAATGAGTTTATTATTTCTACCTTAAATTATTACATTGTTTAAATTAATCCATTTTTAGCTTACCGTGATTTGCATATGTACATTTCTGAAATGCATAACTTAGAGTCTTAGACAGTGACCTCTGATAACAGATCACTCTAAACTGTAACATGGACTCATGGATTTCTGTAAAAGCTGCTTTGAAATGATGTGTATTGTGGAAAGCGCTGTACATATAGCCTAAATGTGAATTGAATTGCATGAGTTGAGTGTGAGCCGTGGCTGCTGGTCGTGTCCTCAAGCACATGTGTGTGTTTAATGAGGGTTGATTCCCATGTCAGGGATTGGTCCAGTGACCCGAAGTTCAGAGATAATTAGACTCAGATCAGAAGCTTTAGAGTTCATGCAGTCAGAAGAAGAACGGCACTGAGACACTCGCGTGAAGCGTTATGATCTGAACTCACAATAATATCATATCAGTGGCATTTACAGTGTGTGTGTGTGTGCATCTGAAGATCGGTTCTCTGCTCATGCTTGTTTGACGGTAACATTAAACCACACGGGTGGTTTAATGGTAACATGTACGGGTGGTTTAACGGTAATGTGTTTTGGCAGAAACGTGTCCTCTAGAGAAGGATCTTCTGGAAACTGTGACGCACTCTTGGTTCTGTTGCTCTCTGGCAGTCAAGTCATCTTTATTTATACAGCGCTTTTTACAACACAGAGTGTTTCAAAGCAGCTTTACAGAGATAACAGGAAAATAATGCAACAGAGTTTGTTTCCAGAAGAAAATAGTGTCATAGTCCAGCTTAAGTAAGTTCAGTGATAGTTCATTTCTGTTGTAAAAAAAAAAAAAAATGGAAAAAAAAAATGGTGTCAATGCAGGAGATCAATAATATTGTTGAATATTAAATTAAATGTTAAATTAAATTTCCAGAAAAAAACGCTAAAAAGGTGAAAAAGGCAGTCACAGGTGAGGGTTAGTCAGGGTTAGTCAGTGTTAGTCAGGGTTAGTTAGGGTTAGTGTTAGTCAGGGTTAGTCAGTGTTAGTCAGTGTTAGTTAGGTTAGTCAGTGTTAGTTAGGGTTAGTCAGGGTTAGTTAGGGTTAGTCAGTGTTAGTCAGGGTTAGTCAGTGTTAGTCAGGGTTAGTTAGGGTTAGTCAGGGTTAGTTAGGGTTAGTTAGGGTTAGTCAGGGTTAGTCAGGGTTAGTTTATCCAGTGTTTATCAACATTGATTTGTCGTGTCACTAGAGGATAATGTACACACACTTTGATTCAGTGCGAACGGTTTCGGCTGCAGAAATGATGCTGTGTGTGTGTGTGTGTGTGTGTGTGTAAATGAAATGTGTTGGTTTGTCTCATGACCTTATAAGCAGCTTATTGATCAGCTAATTAACTGAGATCTGGACTGTAGACGTCCATCTGTCGACTGCCGTGACCCAACGAGATGCCCGATCTGGACACCTGACCCCGTTCCCGCTCAGATTAGGGACAGAAACCACAGAGAACAAATCGTCTGTAATCTTCATTCTTCATGGACGAGATGGAAGGAAACAAAGCGAGACAATCAGTGTCCGGTTGAACTGAAGTGGAAACATTTTTTATTCGATAAGAAATCATGAACGAAGATGGAAACACATTTACTGAATAAATCCCTTAATAAACCTCATGTGACTTTGCCTCAGCACAGGCTGTGATTGGATAACTGGAGTAACCAGCGGACCAATGGCGTCGCAGCATCTCTAATGTCGGTTTGGTGTTTCTGAAAGTGGAAGTGTGTGATCAGAATGATTTGGTGTAATTCCCTCCAGAAGCGTCACACACACACAGAGTGTGTTCCCGAACACCAGCATCCGAACGCCAGAGAACATGACAGCGTTTACTGTGTTTCGTCTGACGCTCGAGACACACTCGTTTATGATGGAGGGAGAAAGAGAAAGATCTTAGTTTTATTGCTGATATTTTACGCCAGGAAGTGATGATGTTGTTCTCTTGAACATGTGGGATGTAAACACTGCTTTATTTATATTTTATGCCATATTCAAATTTTGCGTGTAAGTTTAACTTGGATGTAAACATAACTAGTGATATTAAAAACAACCCATATTCATGATTTCATTTTCTTTTTATTCACTTCCACACTGTAAGAAAAACTATGTAGAAAAACGCAGATGTCCGGACATTTCCTACAACCCTACACACGGGTCACACACCTGTGGACAATCAACACGGAACATTCTGGATATTCTGTATATTTATGAATTTATTATTTGACTTATAAAAGTATTTTATGCATGTGATCATGGACCGATCCTGAATCCTAGATGTCTGGATTGATCAGGCAGGAATAAAGATGATCCGTCGAGCGTTTAATCCGTGACAATGGCGGCGGAGGCTAAATCTCCTATTCTTGCTGTTCTTTTTAAGCTCTTAAGCTCCTCCAGATATTGGAAAAGCTTCAGTACAAACGCATGTATGGAGCTTGGATAGAAATAAAGGCGTTTTTCACTTCTAAAGCTCTTCGTGTGTGTGTGGGTGGGGGGGGGGGGGGGGATTATTAAACAGGGTTGGAGTTTTTAGGGACACGGAAACAGAGTAAATGGACGATCACACATGAACTCTGATCATTCAGAACAATCACCGCTTTCATTAATGGACTTACTGGATTAAAGACTGCTTTTATAATGCATTCATGTCGTCATCTGCTTTTGTGTAACATTATTAGATCAAACTTCGGTCTTTCGAGGAAAAGAGCTTATAAGTGCAGTTACAGTCACTGAGCAAATGTTTCTTGTCCTGAATGGAGTTTGAGTTTAATCTTCTGGAAATATGGCTTTCTCCAGTCGACATGATCTGATTAAAAGCTCCTTTAATGTTAACAAATCTCTTAATTCATGTTCCATATTGTGAATGATTCATCAGTGGCTTTATTATAACGATAAGCTTGATTGTGTGTGTGATTTGTTGATGTTAGCTGTTGCAGATTGTCTAATATCATGCCAGTAGTTTTTTTTACAATAATAATAATAATGTAATACTGGTTAATGTCATGATTGGTTTGAGGAACTGAGGAGCTGCTCTTCATCAATACACTGCCCTATTATGCCGTTTCTGATATTCCCTGTCATGTGTGTAATAGAGCTGGTTGTGAATGTAAAAGGTTTGCAAAGGTCAAAGGTCAGATGAAGAGTTGTTGAAACGTCTGAAAACTGCAGTTATTATGTGTTTCTCAATGTCAAGGATACTTCCTTGGCAGGACTGGTCCTTCCAAGTCACTTCCTTCAGAGGCTAGGCGAGGCTCCTCTTTAGCATTCGGAGAGAACACGTTTTTCAACGGCTCTGGAACAGGCTAGCAAGTGCACGTCAGTGCGTCATTACGTCAGTGAGAATGAAAAACAGAGCGTTGCTATGGACGCAGTTCTGTTCACTCAGGCAATATAATCGTTTTTAAATCAATAAACTCCTTTTTAATCATATTGATTCTTTGACTGTCAAGTGTGTTTAAACAGTGCGGGTATATTTGACCCATAACATAATGGATGTAATTATTTTTTAAAACAATTGTTTGGTTACGTAAATATTGTATACTTACATTTGAAAGCATATTGCCCCGTTAACGCTCCGACTCCGTTAACGCTCCGACATTTAGAATTTTTTGAAAAAGATAGCAAAGCTGCGCGCATAGGATTGTGGGTGATTTGAGAGCGCGAAGGCTACACATATGCATCCTTTCCTGTATATGGGATATTTTTCAAACGAACGTCCTTGATTGAAATTCCGAGGATCCTCAACATTGGAACAGTCCTTCGACGGATGTCGATGACGTAGCATACTCGAAATTCTGGCTTCCGAGGATCCTTCCTTGACATTGAGAAACGGCTATTGTCTCCCAAAAGAAAGAATCGACTCTGAACTGAAACGAGTCGTCAGTAATTCCAGTCTTACATTTTACTAATTTGCATAATGCCCACCCATTGGCTGAACAGCGTCTCTTAGCCCCGCCCTCAAACACTGTAGTGTATCTGAGACTGGAAGAGTTTGGTTCGTGTTGTTCGTGTCGAGAAGACGCTGTTTTCTGAGATTGATACGGTAAACCCCACGCCATCGTTACTGTTCGTATCACTGTGATCAAGAGCTGAGATTCAGATATGATAATGAGCGTTTGCTTTCTGACCAATCACAGCAGAGCAGCTCTCAGAGAGGCGGAGCTTAGAGAGACTGAATCCTTGATGGAAGCATGTCAGACACTGAGAGGAAAGAGCTGATAGATAGACATTAGAATTTTGAATATTTGTTGAATTTTTAAAAAAAATGCATATTCGAATACAAAAACCGTGCATTAAAATGTCTGGTGTGTGGAGAGGCATGAGACATGATGATGACGTCACTGACGCGGTGTGTTTCTGTTAGCCTATCCAGTACAGCGAGTGCGGCTGCACTGCTAATGTGAAAAATGGCGGGAAAAGTCTCCGTGCTGACGAAACCCTCTCAGTTGGAGGCAAAAATCGTGCAATCGGTCAGAGCTGAGTGTGTGTGTGTGTGTGTGTGTGTGTGTGTGTGAGTGTGTGTGTTAGTGTGTGTGAGTGTGTGTGTTAGTGTGTGTGAGTGTGTGTGTTTGAGTGTGTGTGTGTGTGTGTGTGTGTGTGTGTGTGTGTGTGTGTGTGTGTGTGTGTGTGAGTGTGTGTGTTAGTGTGTGTGAGTGTGTGTGTGTGTGAGTGTGTGTGTGAGTGTGTGTGTTAGTGTGTGTGAGTGTGTGTGTTTGAGTGTGTGTGTGTGTGTGTCAGATCAAGAGCGTCTGGTGTGTGTGATGATCTATATGTAGATGTGGAGAGTAGAAGTGAGTGTTTCTGAATGTCAGTTTGCTGTTGTGTGTTCATGTAGTTCATTACGCTGTGTGTTGAAGTGTGTGTTCTCAGGTTACTGATGGACTTTTTTATGCACAGTTTTATGCACTATTGTAACCTCATTTTCCCTGCATGCACATTAAAGAAATTATATTTTATTTAAGAACAATTGTTTCAAAAGTTAATGCACTTTAAATAGTGAATGTCATTTCAATAGAAGATGCGATGCTTGATGTGGTTTATATTGCGCTCGCTTGCGCCCTCTTGTGGACATAGGAGACAATACAGCTCTTTTTCCAGCTCACTATTTCCGGCCCTTAATCTGCACGTTTACACACACCAGCCGACATTTGGTTTCACGAGCGACAACAGAGACCAGTTCTAACGCACTGATAAAGATCCAGCAAAGCCTGAAACTGTTCTGTGGTTGAGCACAGACGAGCACTGAACACTATTGACCAGAACATGTCACCGCTGTCTTATAAACACCTCAGGAACTGTGGACACTTGTGGAGAAGTTAAACATGATGATGAGATGATCAATGTAACTCCACAACAACTACAGAAATGTCTCCACTAACATTCAGAAACTCTTCCTGAGTCTCTCCGTAAGGCTGCACTCGCTACTGGTTATTCTGGGATTCTGGATGAGTGAGATTGGAGTGTTTTGTTATTGCCGGAGAATCTGAAGCTCGTGTAAAGACTCCGCCCTCTTCTGAACGGAGGCGGAGCTAAAGCTCACTTGCATTTAAAGGGACACACACTAAAACGGCGAGTTTTTGCTCCACCCAAAATGGGGCAAATTTGACAAGCTGTAATAAATGATCTGGTATTTTGAGCTGATATTTCACACACACATTCTGGGGACACCAGAGATTTATATTACATCTTGTGAAAAGGGTCATATGTCACCTTTAACATAAATTATTACATGGCTTGGCTGAATTCAAATGTAGAATGCGGTGTGTTATTTCTTGATATCAGACGCTGCGAAGTATAACACACCGTTGCCATGAAAAACAGAGCGTTGCTATGGACGTGGAACGGACTATTTTCTTTAGCGGAAGCAATACAATCGTTTTTTAAATCAATAAACTCCTTTTTAAATAAATAATTTGTGTCAAATTATTTATTTATTTTGTAGGTAGCCATGTAATAAGCGGGATAATGTATTGCGAGGTGGTTGTTCAGGCTCCGCTTTGCATCGGGGTCCCGTTCAGCCTGTCGGGGGTGTTATTCGCTATAACAACCGCCTCGCTATACATTATCCCTTACGTATTGCCTTTAGAATTCAATTAATTCTAATATTAATATTAATAACTAATATTTAAGAAAGAAATTCGAATTTAGCTTTTCAGTCATTTTGACAGCTCTAGTTCAGAGAAGAGCTGGTGCTGCCGTGGAGATTATGAGGAAATTACAGTGTTTTTGAGCTTGGATGCGTGTGGTAGGAGCCTTAAAACAGCAGGACAGGCACTTTCAGTGATTTTTTTAAATGTGCCTTGTGTGTTAATGTGTGTTTATGTGTGTTTATGTGTGTTAATGTGTGTGGCTACAGGCGACGGACGACTGTGTCCTGCGATGCGTCTCATGACTCAAACCATGAGAGATGTGCGTGTGTGTGTGTGTGTGTGTGTGTGTGTGTGTGCTGCAGGGCTCTGGTCTCCAGCTTGTGATGCTGTGTGTGTGTGTGTGTGTGTGTGTGTGTGTGTGTGTGTGTGTGTGTGTGTGTGTGTGTGTGTGTGTGTGTGTGTGTGTGTGTGTCTCAGTGTTTCTCAGTGAAGCGTGTATCTGACGTGTGTGTGTGTGTGTGTGTGTGTTCTGCAGGGCTTGTGATGCTGTGTGTGTGTGTGTGTGTGTGTGTGTGTGTGTGTGTGTGTGTGTGTGTGTGTGTGTGTGTGTGTGTGTGTGTCTCAGTGTTTCTCAGTGAAGCGTGTATCTGACGTGTGTGTGTGTGTGTGTGTGTGTGTGTTCTGCAGGGCTTGTGATGCTGTGTGTGTGTGTGTGTGTGTGTGTGTGTGTGTGTGTCTCAGTGTTTCTCAGTGAAGCGTGTATCTGACATGTGTGTGTGTTCTGCAGGGCTTGTGATGCTGTGTGTGTGTGTGTGTGTGTGTGTGTGTGTGTGTGTCTCAGTGTTTCTCAGTGAAGCGTGTATCTGACGTGTGTGTGTGTGTGTGTGTTCTGCAGGGCTCGTGATGCTGTGTGTTCTTCTGCTGGTTCTGCACTGGACGCTGGTCTCCTCGGCTTTGAGTTCATCCACTCGCGCATCTAGCGCCACCCTGCAGGAGGGTGAGTGAAGCGCAACACACACACACACACACACACACACACACACATGAGTGAAGCACAACACACACACACACACACACACACACGAGTGAAGCGCAACACACACACACACACACACACACGAGTGAAGCGCAAAACACACACACACACACACACACGAGTGAAGCGCAACACACACACACACACACACACACACGAGTGAAGCGCAAAACACACACACACACACACACACGAGTGAAGCGCAACATACACACACACACACACACACACACACACACGAGTGAAGCACAACACACAACACACACACACACACACACACACACGAGTGAAGCACAACACACAACACACACACACATACACACACACGAGTGAAGCGCAACTCTCACACACACACACACACACACACACACACACACACACACACACACACACACACACACACGAGTGAAGCGCAACATACACACACACACACACACACACACACACACACACACACACACACACATACACACACACGAGTGAAGCGCAAAACACACACACACACACACACACGAGTGAAGCGCAACATACACACACACACACACACACACACACACACGAGTGAAGCACAACACACAACACACACACACACACACACACGAGTGAAGCACAACACACAACACACACACACATACACACACACACACACACACACACACGAGTGAAGCGCAACATACACACACACACACACACGAGTGAAGCGCAACTCTCACACACACACACACACACACACACACACACACACACACACACACACACGAGTGAAGCGCAACATACACACACACACACACACGAGTGAAGCGCAACTCTCACACACACACACACACACACACACACACACACACACACACACACACACACGAGTGAAGCGCAACATACACACACACACACACACACACACACACACACACACACACACACACATACACACACACGAGTGAAGCGCAACTCACACAATTCCACGAAGAGTCGAAACAAGCAAGATGTGTCAAAAGAGCTCGTTAGCTCCGCCCACTGAATATATATATACATATTTTGCAATAAAAATATATTGTTTTTCATTCCTTTATTCTGTTTGCAATGCTTCATGGGATTGTAGTTCTTTCCCTCACTAAAGCTGTTCAGTTCACAGTCTTATACGTCTGTATTTTTGTCCAAATTTAACTTGTCTTTTTTTTTTTGCTTCAAATCAAACACAAATCTGTAGTGTTGCAGCTGATCGGATCTGGTGATGAGCTCACTGCACTCGTCTTAAATAAATCATTCATGTTTACATGCGCCGTCTGTCCTGAATTATAGATTCTGATGTTCACGAGGCAGAAACCCAACGCATGCTCCAGGCGTGAAGCAGTGCATGATGGGAAGCTGTTAGAGTCGATTAGTTTGGCAGTTTAGTTCGAGAATTATGGAGAAAATGTGGATGAAGATGGTTTTCTGACTGTAACGAGCAGTAGTGTGTGTGTGTGTGTGTGTGTGTGTGTGTGTGTGTGTGTGTGTGTGTGTGTGTGTGTGTGTGTGTGTGTGTGTGTGTGTGTGTTGGGTAGGGTTAGTGTAAGTCAAGTCAAGTCACCTTTATTTATACAGCGCTTTTTACAACACAGATTGTATCAAAGCAGATTCACAGTGATAACATGAAAATAATACAACAAAGTTTGTTTCTAGAAGAAAATAGCGTCATCGTCCACCTTAAGGCAGATCAATAATATTGTTGAATATTAAATGTCCCAAACTAAGCAAGCCAAAAGCCAAGGCAACAGTGGCAAGGAACCAAAATGAGAAATAAACCTTGTGAGAAACCAGACTCAGTCTCAGTTCTCCTCTGGCCAACGAGCGGACAGTGTGTGATTATGATTCAGGCAGCATTACAGGTCAGAGGTCAGATTGGATCGGAACATTCCGAATATTATCCAGTTCCTCTAGTTGGAAGTCGGAGTCACGCCGGTATGGAGATGAGTTTGTTGAGGATCGGCACTGATCGGCCTCATCGACACAACAGCATCGGGCCTAACCTAACCCTAATCCAGACCAATCTGATGGCTGTGGTGTGGATGAGGCCTTCACAGGGCTGATGAGGCGTGGATGAGGCCTTCACAGGGCTGATGAGGTGTGGATGAGGCCTTCACAGGGCTGATGAGGCTGGCACTTCAGGGATGCGTTGTGGACGTGTTCAGGCGCAGGTCCTCCATCTGATCTGGAGACGGCCCGGATCCGACTGACTACATCATGTGTTGTGGACGTGTTCAGGCGCAGGTCCTCCATCTGATCTGGAGACGGCCCGGATCCGACTGACTACAGTATTCCTCAGAATAAACTGAAAGAATAACATTAGCATAGATGCCATTCTTCTTATGATGTAACGAGTACATCGGGTGTTATATGAAGTGCTTTGTAAGTAATCAGCAATATTGTAAAATGTATACGATGTTTAATAGGGAGCCAATGCAGTGTTGACAGAACAGGGCTAATATGGTCATACTTCCTGGTTCTGGTAAGAACTCTGCGTTTTGAACCAGCTGTAGTTTGTTTATTAAGCGTGCAGGGCAAAGACCCAGTAGAGCATTACAATAATCTAGCCTTGAGGTCATGAACGCATTAACTAACTGTTCTGCATTTGTCAATGAGAGCATATGACGTAATTTAGATATATTTTAAAGATGCAAGAATGCGGTTTTACAGATACTAGACATGTGGCTTTCAAATGAAAGATTGATATCAAAGAGCTCACCCAGGTTCCTCACCGACGACGAAGACTTGACAGAGCAGCCATCAAGTGTTAGACAGTATTCTGGGTTATTACGTGAGGAATTTTTTTGTCCAATAATTAGAATCTCTGTTTTTTCAGAGTTTAGTAGTAGGAAATTACTAGTCATCCAGTTTTTATATCAGCTATGCATTCCGTTAGTTTTGTGAATTGGTAAGTTTCGTCAGGGTGTGAAGAAATATAGAGCTGAGTATCATCAGCATAACAGTGAAAACTAATGCCATGCTTCCTAATGATATCTCCCAAGGGTAGCATGTACTCTGTGTGTGTGTGTGTGTGTGTGTGTGTGTGTGTGTGTGTGTGTGTGTGTGTGTGTGTGTGTGTGTGTGTGTGTGTGTGTGTGTGTGTGTGTGAGGGTAGCATGTACAGAGTGTGTGTGTGAGTGTGAGTGTGTGTGTAGCGTGTACAGAGTGAACAGCAGCGGTCCTAGTACTGAGCCTTGTGGTACTCCACACTGAACTTGTGATCGATAAGACATCTCTTCATTTACTGCTACAAACTGATAACGGTCAGATAAGTATGATTTAAACCATGCTAGTGCAATTCCACTAATGCCAACATCATTTTCGAGTCTATTTAAAAGAATGTTGTGGTCAATAGTATGAAATGCAGCACTAAGATCGAGTAACACTAATAGAGAGATACAACCACGATCGGATGATAAGAGCAGATCATGTGTGACTCTAATGAGAGCAGTCTCAGTACTATGGTACGGTCTAAATCCTGACTGGAAATCCTCCAGATATCATTTCTTTCTAAGAAGGAACATAGTTGTGAGGATACCGCCTTTTCTAGTGTCTTTGACAGAAAAGGTAGATTCGAGATCGGCCTGTAATTGACTAATTCTGTACGATCAAGTTGCGTTTTTTAACAAGTGGTTTAATCATAGCCAGCTTAAAGGTTTTTGGTACGTATCCTAGAGACAAAGATGAATTAATGATAGTAAGAAGAGGATCTGTGACCTCTGGAAGCATCTCTTTCAGTAGCTTAGTCGGTAGGTATAGGGTCTAACATACGTTTTGTCGATTTAGATGATTTAACGAGTTTAACAAAAAGCACCATCACTTCAAAAAAATTATATTTGAAATTAGACTTCTGAGAATATACAGTCTATGTATTAACTATTACGTCTATGGAGAGTCCCCATTAGATAGCTAACGTGTGTGTGTGTGTGTGTGTGTGTGTGTGTGTGTGTGTGTGTGTGTGTGTGTGTGTGTGTGTGTGTGTGTGTGTGCCAGGGTGTGTTCGTGCATGTGTGTGTGTGTGTGTGTGTGACGGCTGTGTCTTTGTTTATACGAGGAGAAGCAGGTTTTTCCAGTTTGGGATTGAGTGTAAGAGTGAAGGATCATGTGATGGTTTCTGCTTAAAGACCCAAACTAACTCTGTGAATGTTCTTCAACACACACTTTATATTCAACATGTTGTCGGACTGTAGATCCTTCATGTAGTGAGCTCACTTGTTCAGTGAGATTTGAGCAGAAAAGGTTTTAGAATACGTAATGTAAGACATCTTGTATAATATTAACTGTTGTTTTGTTTGGTATGAAGAACTCCTCAGATGTTGACATTCTCTTCTTCTGCTCCGGAGGATCATGTTTGTCCCGGATCTCGTTCCTCAAGACACACCCGGATTATTCCAGGAATCTCTGACGGGTTTCCGACGAACAAATGCACAAACGTCACTCTAAACTTATTACAGTTGTGTTCAGATTGCACTGGTTCCACTGGTTGTCGTCACTGAACTACGTGAACTAACAAGGAACAGCTGTATTTTTATTAACTAACATTAACAAAGATTAATAAATGCTGGAACAAATGTATTGCTCATTGATAGTTAATGCAGAAACTAATGGGACTTTATTGTAAAGTGTTCATCTATTTGTAAATCTACACAAACCTGTATTTAATTTGTTTGTGGCTCTTTGTGAAGCTTGAAAGAGATTGCTGGTAGCAGAACAATAAGTTGAGATCATATTTCTCAGAGACTCGATCCGCTCGGGTTGATCTTTCACGCGTGACGTCAGATCCTCAACATTACACATGCAGCGTTTGTGTTGAATATGTCCTTGAATATTGTCAGCTGTTGAATGAAAGCGAATGAATGAAAGCATGAAAACCTGCACAGACCCCGTGACGCTGAACATCAGAAAAACTCACAAAACATCGGAAATCACAACAGACTAATCTTATTTTATGGAAATCTTGAATCGGAATAAGTTCCTCTTGCAGCATCTCTTCTCTGATGACGAGGGCGGGGCTATAATCTGTCACTCACATGAGATCAGCCAATAACAAACCAATAATAATAAATCAAGCCACGCCCACATGTGTTCTTGTTCCAGAAGCGTTTCACTCGGATAAACGACACAATAGAGGAGAAAAGACCAGCACGACTTCCCTTTCATGCCCAGTTGAAGATTACTGGTTTAGATCTGAAGTGGGTGCCCACGGTGACCTGACCACTGTTGCCCATGGCGACGCTGATGACTGTAACTGTATGTAATGAACCAGTGAAGAATCTCCTGCTGAACAGCTCAAGATGTTGGTCGCACAAACGAATTAATATTTAGATGATATATGGTGGAGTCACAGACTGATTCATAATGCGAGTTAAAGCTGCAGTCGGCAAGTCTGGCAGATTGGGTCGATTAGCCAAAATTTTTAATGTTTACAACTCTCATGCCCCTTCCCACTACCAGCGAGCACCCTCCCATCGAGGTCGTGCTCGTCAGTGCGTCACTGTGCGTGTGTACCAGATTTTCTGTGAACGCGTCCGTCTCTTCAGCATCGATCAACACCATGGACTCGGAGTGTGTGTGTGTGTGTGTGTGAGAGAGAGTGTGTAAGGTGTGTAATCTGTGTCATGAGGGCTTCATAACTTGTGTTTGAGTCCAATACTATTTATTCTGCTTCATAAAACTGTGCCTCAGTTTCTGTTTGTATTTGCTTAACCATAGTTTGTACCTGAAGGGTGAGCTAAACCTGACAAATATATATTCTTAGTTGTTGTTTATGCATTATGCATAAATATTGTATTAATTTCATGTTTTTGTGTCTGTCCTGTTACTGTCCACTGTAACAGCTTCTCAAATGATTCTGTATGAACTTTATAAACTTTGCTGAACCTTTAAGCCGGTTTTAACTGCTTTATGACTCGCTCACAACACACTCTTTGTGTCCGTGTTTTGTAGGAATGCGTAGCGGCTAAATCAGATTAGCATAGCTGCTAGCATTAGCCCACAAGTCATAATCTCAAACAGATGGAAATGCCTTTGAAAACTGCTTAATGGAGTGTGTTGTGTTGTTGTGTTTAGCTTGAAGCTGTGTAATGACTGAGTTAGTATCAGATGATGAACACGCGCTTCAGATGAAGAGAGATGAGCAAATGTGTTCATGTTCAGGCAGGATGTATGAATGTGGCTGTCAATCAAACTCACATTCGGCTGTGTCTCCGCCCACTATCAGCTGGGGTTCCAATATGAGTAGAAAGATCTTAAATGATTGCATAACCATATATATATATATACACACTATATTGCCAAAAGTTTTGGGATGCCTGGCTTTACATGCACATGATAATCCCATCCTGATCCGTAGGGTTTGATATGGAGTTGGCCACCCTTTGAAAGAACTCCCATTCTTTCACAAATGTGTGTAGAAGCGTCTGCATGCCTAGCGCTTGATTACACAACTGTGGCCATGGAAGTGATTAGAACACCTGAATTCAATGATTTGCAGGGGTGTCCCAATATATAGTGCATACATAATAATCGCTAATAATAAACCGAATGCTATCGTGCGCTATATATCACTCTGATGTAGAAATCGTTATTGGTGTAAACAGGCCTTAAGTGTAAGACAGCTTCAGTGTTCATTCTGAAAGTGCTTCCTGTACTTGAGATCATCAGTCGTGTGTGTGTGTGTGTGTGTGTGTGTTTCAGATGGCACCAGGCCGTTCATTCACCACTGCCGATCGCCCAACATGGAGGACTTCACCTGCTGGTGGCGTCCCATCGAGGGGCAGGACAACATCTCCTACACGCTTCTGTACAGCATGGGGTGAGATCCCGTCAGATGATTGGTTCATATAGAGCGTCATCATGAGTCATGTGTAGTGATGTGGTCATGTGATCTCCGCAGTGATGGCGCTCCTCAGGACTGTCCCGACTACACCAGCGGCGGCAACAACAGCTGCTTCTTCGACACCAAACACACGCAGGTCTGGCAGATCTACTGCATGGCAGTGACGGCTCACACGGGCTCGGGCCCGCGGACCTCGCAGAGACACTGCCTGGACGTGGCCGATATAGGTGGGAAACATCACGTCCTCACACGCATTACATTCCTCTCAGTTCTCCGGTCGACACTGAGGAGTGTGTGT
This sequence comes from Leuciscus leuciscus, assembly GCF_965113295.1. Classification (NCBI taxonomy): domain Eukaryota; kingdom Metazoa; phylum Chordata; class Actinopteri; order Cypriniformes; family Leuciscidae; genus Leuciscus; species Leuciscus leuciscus. The sequence goes on from NC_138727.1 coordinate 344,139, forward strand.
TTATCCTGCAAATAACATCTCTTTATTACCATTTACCCACTTAATCTTTAATAACATCCATGAAATCTTTCCATTGCACTAAAGTATCTTAAGATTATTATAATGTTCTTCACACTAAGAGACATTTTTTTTTTTATTAACTCTTTCCCCACCAGCATCTTTGATCATGTTCACAAAACCAGAATATTTTGCCGTATAAATATCTGAACATGCAATATATCAAAAGAAAGAAGCTTTTATTCCAGCTTCATTCATTAAATTTTATCAACACTTGAATGTGGGCATGATCACTGATTACAATTGGATCAATTATGTTATCTGATATCTTAGCAATTAGCGAGTTACTGATAATAAATAGGTCGATTCTTGATTGAATGTTGGGTAAGTTTCATCAAAAAGCTGAGAAAATTGTGTTTTTGTCAAAGTCTTCGTCCGGATGGGATTCAGAACTTTTTTGATGCTGTTTAAAGTTTGATGATCGCGTTATAATGTGCGTCAGCAATGCTTCTGCTTCTTCTTCGCCTGTGTTTTAATCTGGAGATTCTGTACTCTTTCAGAAGATGTGTAATAGCGCCCCCTACCGTATAACAGTGAAAACACGGATCGCTGGAAAATTCAGTCAATGGCAGGGAAAGAGTTAAGAACTGTTAACTGAAAGGATCTTTGGGAAACCAAAAATGGTTCTTCTATGGCATCGCTTTGAAAAACCCCTTTGAAACCTTTATTTTTAAAGGCTGATTTGCAGCCTAACCTCAGAGTTTCACAGCTTGTCAATCTGCTAGTATAGTTGTTTCAAAGCAGCTTCACGGTAATAAAGAGGTAGATATGAAAACAGGTTTCTCATTAATCGTGATCTGGTGTGTTTGCGTCTGCAGTGCAGACCGACCCGCCCTTTAACCTGTCCTACATCATGCTGAACGAGAGTCACTGTGAATCCTGCCGCTCCATCATGCTGTCCTGGATGTTCCCGATCGCGACTCAGGTGCGTGAGGGATGGATCACGCTGGTCTACGAGCTGCGCTACAGAAACCTCGCTCAGCCCGACGTATGGAAGGTACAACCTTCGCTTTTAGGCCAACAACTGGGAACACTGTACAATACAGGAGCACCATTATGCACATAAATCATCATAATCCTCATCAATTAGGCATCAATCGAAAGCTTAAACACTCATTAAATTCATCCTCTGAAAATGGATTTGAAATTGGACGTTGTGTTACCATGGAATCGGTACTTTAAATCCTTTTAGCGGCTTGGCTAGACATATAGCTTTGATTTTATAGCAATTTTAGAGGCCAGATTATTTAGTAAATTCTTAGTTCTTAAAGGGTCTTGAAACCCCCCTCTATCAGCTCAAGTCTAGCTCACAATCTTTTTGAAAAATGCAACTTAAATGGGCGTGGTGGCTGTGAGAAGAAGGGAGGGGAGTGGGTGTGGTGTGGCACGGCAGGGGAGAAGAGACTGTCATCACCAGTGGCCCATGCATATCGACTGTCACTAAAAATCAGTGGTAAAACGTGAGGAAATGCTAGATTTCTTTATAGCTGGCAAAGTTAAAGTCTAATGAAATACACTGACACCTTATTTTTGTCCTTTCAAAAGTAACTGAATGCCCTGCTATATATATATAGCCTACTACAGTAATCATAATTGTATTTAAAACATATAAATGTACATGTATATGTATAATTATGTCATTATAAAATATATATTTGTTTATATACACACTATAAATGCATATATTTGAAAATAATAAATTTTCCGCTTAAAAAAAACTAAAACGTTCCGTACACAGCCTGGATCTACGCGCCCCCTAAACCCAGATAATAAAGATGGATAGTGACATAGAAATTTGCACAAATTAAGCATACGTTCCATACAATTGAGGTATTATCGAAATATCTAAATTTGAATAACGAGTGATTATTTAACAAAAGGCAAGTAAAACGGTCAGGGTTACGTTTTAGACACACACACACACACACACACACACACACACACACACACACACACCTCTGAAGCGATAGAAAAGTCCTCGGGACCGCATCACTCGCAAGACGAAACCTGCATTGGTGTACAAGGCCGAAGTCCACCATTCTCCAGTTGAATGGTTGCTACACACACACACAGTTTAGATGTGTCCGTGGTTGATGGCAGCATCACAGGGAAAGATGCACTGGAACTTTTGCACCACGAAAACAAACGCGCGTCCCATCATTGCCTCTCTCATCTACTACGCGATATCACAGTTTGACATGTCTGTCATTGGACAGATCCACGTGGTGTCATGAATAATTAAGAGCAAGTGTCTTCTCATTGGATAAGAAAACTCAGTACATGAATAATTATGAGACACCGATGAGTCATCAAAGTACTATAGTGGTCTGCCACGTCACAGCCTGTGACATGGATACGATGAAGATTTTAAACCCGGAAGATGAAAATAGCGGAAAAAAACTAAAATTTAACCATTTTCCCCCTACTATTAAATCTAACAGATGCTAATATTGTCTTCAATGGTGTTCAACACACACACCTCTGTTAAAATAGGGTTTCATGACCCTTTAATGAATCATACATTAACTCATAATTATCTGTGCATTATTTAAGTGTAAATTAATGCATGTTAGTGCAGCCGTATTGTAAAGTGTTCCACAATAATTCTAGAAATGTTTATGAGAGAAAGGCCTCTTTGAGTAAGGTTTAGGATGTGTGGTGTGTGTCCACAGGTGAAGGAGCGTTTGCGGGAGACTCATGTTGACTTGTTGGGTCTGCCGGTGGGAACATACGAGTTCATGGTCCGGTGCCGCTCCAAAAACAGCAAACTCTGGAGCGCATGGAGCGAGTCCATCAACATCAGCGTCATCGGCAAAACTCTGTCCGGTACACACACACACACACACACACACAGGCATTGACCCGTCTGTCACGTCTGAAGGTTGAGCTCATGCTCTAAACATCTGTCTGTCTGTCTGTGTGTGTGTGTCAGATCGCTTGTTGGTCTTCATTCTGCTGACCAGCCTCGGCATCATGGCCTTCCTCATCGTCGGTTTTGGGTTTATTCCACGAGGAAAGAGGTCAGTGACCTCTTTATATGAAAAAAAAAAAAAGGTAGTTACTATCTTTCAATTCTGACTTTATTTCTTGTAATTGGTATGGCTGTCATAACAACTCTCGCAGCGTTTGGGATGGTAATGAATATGATAATGTTGATATGTTTGGTCCTGGTGGAATAGATCTGCTACGCTGCTGCTGCCAATACACACACGACACGCTGCTGTACAATATAACACATGAAATACCCGGATCTACACAGGTGGAGCTGGGAAAGTGGGGAGTTTCTGAAAGTGCGCTGCTGCAGTTATTTACACTCCTGAGACCCAGAAAAAAAAAGTTTTTGGAATTTAGTTTTTTTCCATGTCATCACACTGTTTAGAGCACAATAAACAAATGGTAAAAAAAACATTTTTGAAAAAAAATATTTTTTTCATATGTTATGCTCTGTCCTCTGTAGTGGACGCCAGGACTAAGTTGTTTAAAAAATGACAAGAAATTATATGTATAGGCAAAACCAATGGGATTTTTTTTTTCAATCACCAATAAATGTTGGGGTTTCAGGATTTTTTCAACCAAAATTGTATAAAGATTATTCTCAACTATGTTATGAAAGAAATAACGGAATGAATTGATACACCATTTTACTTTATGCAATATGTGGGTAAAATGGCCGTAAATTAATATTCCCATTCAATGCAATGCATCTATACACTGTATCTAATTTGCACATTAAAGTGTTCTTGGAGCAACATTTAATGAAAAAAGAAGTGTAATAATTGGAGTAATAATTGGCAACATTTTAATAATAATATCTAATATTTCATAGGAATATTGATGTATAATTTATTTCCATATTCACTTGTTGTGTCTCCCAGAATGCCTGATAAACATGATGTAAGTCCTGATGTCCTTTACAGTGGACACGTTTGAAATCAATGCCCTGTTCAGGAACAGAAAGTCATTTTTTTATTTGAAACCCCTTAACATTTTCCTGAGATGTTGTTTTATGAAATACAATTTGAAAAGTAGTCCAATTTAAATTATAATTACAATATATTATCATATTTCCATAAGAATGCTACATTTGATCACTAAATTAATGTCAGACATTTTTAAAGACCAAGGAGAAGTTGTTTTCATGGTGAAACCTCCAAACATTTGATATATCTGAAAAGCCCTGAATGTGCTCTTTACAGGACACACAGGTTGTGTCATGTGTCATGTGACATGTATGATGTCAGAGAAATTCACAAAAAAATATTAAAGCTGCAAGCAGCATTTATCGGGGTTCAAGCAGTTAAGGCCTTTAAGGCCTTTAAGCACACAAGTATCAAAAGACATTAAGTTTTATTTAGCAAGCATTTAACAACTGCCATCATAGATGAAAAAGTCAATTTACAGCCAATACAGGCAGTGTACCATAGGAAATATATGGTTTTAAAGCGTTTTTACAGTTATAGCACCTTTTTGCCTGAGTCTTCTTATAGTCTTGCCTGATCTCCACCACTTATATTAGTAGTACTCAAAGTGTGCCCATATATATGTGTCAGATTTGTTGTAAATATGTAATTTTGATAAGGAGTTTAGACAATTATATTCAGTGGCGTAACGAGCCAACACCGGATCCTTAAGTGTGATTAACAAGGCGGGCCCCTTGATGACGCAATTGATGACATTGATGACGCAATGTCCACGAGTAGGCTACCATGAATAGGGCAGGATATGATCATACACAGCATATAAGAGATGAGATGACTAACAAAATCAGGAGTAGCCTACGCTCACCAAAAACAAAAAAAAAAAACAACAAAAAAAAACACTGGTGACAGCGCACCATAACACATTGTTAGGCCTAGGTCCAAATACATAAAAAAGATGCTCTCTTAAATTATAGCGGGATTTTCCGAGCTTTCCTTTGTGCAACTGCAAAGTTGTCGATTAGATTAAGATTGTGCGCACAGGCATTCTCAATTGACCCTTCGCAGGGAGTTTTGATTGACAGGCGATCTGACTAATCATAATCCGCCATTTTGTCCAACAAAGCAATCAGGAGAGTTACTAGATTAACATTGGAGGATTTAAATTTGAAAAACAAAGTGTACTGATGTCTTAGCACTTTAAAACAACATTCCTTTTATGTTCATTCATGTTTATTTTAATGCTATAAATTAACTAGAAGGAAGAGATGATCAGTTCACAAGCAGCTTTAACTGAGCCTCGAGTCTACAGCGATCTGTCAGACACATTAAAGAGTCACAAAACGGTATTTATTGTTTAAATGTCTCTAAAAAATGACTTTTCTCTGATCCGCAATGTATTTTTCACTGCGTGAGAACTTGGTGTGGTGTGAGAGTGGCGTCGCTTGTCAGACATAGCAACAGTAACTAAAGTGGGCGGGTCTTTGCGAACGGTCATTGACAGTATGGACGGGGATTCGCCAGTCCCAATTCAAAACAAATTTCATCACAATCCATCATTGTTCGTTTCAAACATGTGAGAGCATCAAAATGATCCATGGGTGAAATTGACTGGATTTAATTTATTTTTTTGTCAGTTCCTATCATAATTTTAACATTTTGCCGTTATTGTTTAGCTATTTACTAGGGGTGTAACGATTCGTTTTAACAACGATTCGATTCGTATCGCGATTCGTGGTTGTCGATACGATTCAAGGACGATATTGGATCATTTAGAACGATCCGATCCGAAACGATTCAGTGACTTGAGATCGATTCAGTGACTTTTTTGCCAAAAATTCTTGTAAGGGAATCAGGTATAAGGAATAAAGTAGGACTGCACGATTATGACAAAAATTATAACTGTCGATTATTCCCTTGAATTTGTAATTGTGATTATTAATTACGATTATCACAACATTGAATGATGTTTTGAATAGTTTAGCCATGGGACCCACATTTCCCCATGGTCATCAAGCCGCGACCCACCTTTTTAGGAATTATATAAGCCTATTATAATACATTTGTTTACACAAAAATTGTTGACTCACAAGTTATGTCCCCCTTTACTTAACATACAAAATAAAATTGTAAGAATATTTCAAATACTGATAAACAGTAGGCACTGCGAGGTTAAGCTATATAGCAGTCCCAAACTAGTTTTTGTTAATACAATCTTGGTATGAGCCACCACAGTCATATAAAAATATACAAAATAACCATTAAGTGGCATTTTGTTATGTTAACAACAACAGTTAGGCTACCAAGGTGATACACAATACTTAGAAGAACTGGTAAAGAAACATGGAAACTGCTCCTGATAAATAGCAACACACATGACGTACCAATAACGTAATTTATGGGTATTTTACTTTTATTTCTTAACTTACTAATTTACGACGTTGCATTCTCGTGTCTTTTGCGCTTTAGTGAAGTGATACAGCGCGCGCTGGCGCATTTGCGCGTGCAGTTGAAGAGTGCGCGCTCCTGCAGTATAGCGGTTTGGTATTGTTGGTATTGTTGGACTCGGCAAGGATTCAGGAGTCTTAGGAGGTCACTCCTGTGAATAAAACACGGGCTGGAAACTTCTAAGGCTCCTTCAAGGCATTGTGCCAATGACGCGTATACTGAGTTTTTTGAGATACACCAATGTTCTCATCGACTATCATGGCACCCTGGACAAAGACACTGCGTGCCAATTTTCAGTAGACTAACGGTTGGGTGCGCTTATAGCTATTTTCATGATTTTTTCACTATTATAGCGCTACCAAATGGCCAATTGTCACGATTTTTTTCATGTCAACTCAGATTGAGCTTATGAACATGTGTCCCAAGTTTAGCAAAAATATCTCTTTCCGCTCACAAGTTATAACCATTTTATAGCGCCACCAAGTGGCCAATTGTCGTGATTTTTTTTCACGTGACCTCAGAATGAGCTCATGAACGTGTCCCAAGTTTTGCGAAAATATCTCTTTCCATTCACAAGTTATAACCGTTTTATAGTGCCACCTAGTGGCCAATTGTTGCGATTTTTTTCAAGTGATCTCAGATTGAGCTCAGGAAGAAGTGTCCCAAGTTTAGCAAAAAAATCTCTTTCCGTTCACAATTTATAACCGTTTTAGTAAAAGTGGCCCTGGTGCCATCAAATATTTTGGTTCCCCTTATCGACCGTTAATTGAAATTTAGAATTTTTTGGATGATTATTGATTGTCAGACTCCAGAGAATATTCTTGCAGTGGTTTGGTTCCGATCGGGGCAAAAACCTAGGAGAAGTTCGCAAAAATAGGTTTTTCAAAAAAATGCAATTTACTCGAAATTGGCGCCTGAAGGGCGAGCAAATCGGAGATAGCCATTTTGTCCGCCTTGAGCCAAGGATTCCAACGATATAAGACACTTGATCCTGGGACAAACGGTCTAAGAGTTGTGAGCGATTTAGTACTTTTGGTTGCTGTAGCGCCACCTATGGGCCAATTGGGGTCATACTCTGATAGGTTGTCCCCAAATTGAGGCCTACCATCTGGCCAGGTTTCACGTCTCTAGGCCTTACGGTTTGTCCTGCACGATGCGTTTTACGAATCCTTACAATTACAATAGGGTTTCAGCATTTCATGCTTGAACCCCTAATAAGAATGAAGGCTTTTTGCCAGTTATAGCGCCACCTATGGTCCGATCTCCATGAAACTCTGCATGCTTCCTCACCATGTTCTGACACATATGCTCATCAATTTTTGTGAAGTTCTGAGTTTTCATTTGGGATTTATAGGCTTTTTAGTGTATTTTGCCACGCCCCTTTTCTAAATGACCCTGTTACAGCCACCCAAATGCAAAAGTTCAACTTTTTTTCGATAATTATTGATCTAGAGAGTCCAGAGAATTGTCCTAGACTGGTTTGGTTCCGATCGGGCCAAAAACCAGGGACTAGTTCGCCAAAGTAGGTTTTGGACAAAATCCGACATAGCAGAAAATTTTCCCTGCCTACATCCAAATCGGAGATAGCCATTTTGTCCGCCTTGAGCCAAGGATTCCAACGATATAAGACACTTGATCCTGGGACAAACGGTCTAAGAGTTGTGAGCGATTTAGTACTTTTGGTTGCTGTAGCGCCACCTATGGGCCAATTGGGGTCATACTCTGATAGGTTGTCCCCAAATTGAGGCCTACCATCTGGCCAGGTTTCACGTCTCTAGGCCTTACGGTTTGTCCTGCACGATGCGTTTTACGAATCCTTACAATTACAATAGGGTTTCAGCATTTCATGCTTGAACCCCTAATAAGAATGAAGGCTTTTTGCCAGTTATAGCGCCACCTATGGTCCGATCTCCATGAAACTCTGCATGCTTCCTCACCATGTTCTGACACATATGCTCATCAATTTTTGTGAAGTTCTGAGTTTTCATTTGGGATTTATAGGCTTTTTAGTGTATTTTGCCACGCCCCTTTTCTAAATGACCCTGTTACAGCCACCCAAATGCAAAAGTTCAACTTTTTTTCGATAATTATTGATCTAGAGAGTCCAGAGAATTGTCCTAGACTGGTTTGGTTCCGATCGGGCCAAAAACCAGGGACTAGTTCGCCAAAGTAGGTTTTGGACAAAATCCGACATAGCAGAACATTTTCCCTGCCTACATCCAAATCGGAGATAGCCATTTTGTCCGCCTTGAGCCAAGGATTCCAACGATATAAGACACTTGATCCTGGGACAAACGGTCTAAGAGTTGTGAGCGATTTAGTACTTTTGGTTGCTGTAGCGCCACCTATGGGCCAATTGGGGTCATACTCTGATAGGTTGTCCCCAAATTGAGGCCTACCATCTGGCCAGGTTTCACGTCTCTAGGCCTTACGGTTTGTCCTGCACGATGCGTTTTACGAATCCTTACAATTACAATAGGGTTTCAGCATTTCATGCTTGAACCCCTAATAAGAATGAAGGCTTTTTGCCAGTTATAGCGCCACCTATGGTCCGATCTCCATGAAACTCTGCATGCTTCCTCACCATGTTCTGACACATATGCTCATCAATTTTTGTGAAGTTCTGAGTTTTCATTTGGGATTTATAGGCTTTTTAGTGTATTTTGCCACGCCCCTTTTCTAAATGACCCTGTTACAGCCACCCAAATGCAAAAGTTCAACTTTTTTTCGATAATTATTGATCTAGAGAGTCCAGAGAATTGTCCTAGACTGGTTTGGTTCCGATCGGGCCAAAAACCAGGGACTAGTTCGCCAAAGTAGGTTTTGGACAAAATCCGACATAGCAGAAAATTTTCCCTGCCTACATCCAAATCGGAGATAGCCATTTTGTCCGCCTTGAGCCAAGGATTCCAACGATATAAGACACTTGATCCTGGGACAAACGGTCTAAGAGTTGTGAGCGATTTAGTACTTTTGGTTGCTGTAGCGCCACCTATGGGCCAATTGGGGTCATACTCTGATAGGTTGTCCCCAAATTGAGGCCTACCATCTGGCCAGGTTTCACGTCTCTAGGCCTTACGGTTTGTCCTGCACGATGCGTTTTACGAATCCTTACAATTACAATAGGGTTTCAGCATTTCATGCTTGAACCCCTAATAAGAATGAAGGCTTTTTGCCAGTTATAGCGCCACCTATGGTCCGATCTCCATGAAACTCTGCATGCTTCCTCACCATGTTCTGACACATATGCTCATCAATTTTTGTGAAGTTCTGAGTTTTCATTTGGGATTTATAGGCTTTTTAGTGTATTTTGCCACGCCCCTTTTCTAAATGACCCTGTTACAGCCACCCAAATGCAAAAGTTCAACTTTTTTTCGATAATTATTGATCTAGAGAGTCCAGAGAATTGTCCTAGACTGGTTTGGTTCCGATCGGGCCAAAAACCAGGGACTAGTTCGCCAAAGTAGGTTTTGGACAAAATCCGACATAGCAGAAAATTTTCCCTGCCTACATCCAAATCGGAGATAGCCATTTTGTCCGCCTTGAGCCAAGGATTCCAACGATATAAGACACTTGATCCTGGGACAAACGGTCTAAGAGTTGTGAGCGATTTAGTACTTTTGGTTGCTGTAGCGCCACCTATGGGCCAATTGGGGTCATACTCTGATAGGTTGTCCCCAAATTGAGGCCTACCATCTGGCCAGGTTTCACGTCTCTAGGCCTTACGGTTTGTCCTGCACGATGCGTTTTACGAATCCTTACAATTACAATAGGGTTTCAGCATTTCATGCTTGAACCCCTAATAAGAATGAAGGCTTTTTGCCAGTTATAGCGCCACCTATGGTCCGATCTCCATGAAACTCTGCATGCTTCCTCACCATGTTCTGACACATATGCTCATCAATTTTTGTGAAGTTCTGAGTTTTCATTTGGGATTTATAGGCTTTTTAGTGTATTTTGCCACGCCCCTTTTCTAAATGACCCTGTTACAGCCACCCAAATGCAAAAGTTCAACTTTTTTTCGATAATTATTGATCTAGAGAGTCCAGAGAATTGTCCTAGACTGGTTTGGTTCCGATCGGGCCAAAAACCAGGGACTAGTTCGCCAAAGTAGGTTTTGGACAAAATCCGACATAGCAGAAAATTTTCCCTGCCTACATCCAAATCGGAGATAGCCATTTTGTCCGCCTTGAGCCAAGGATTCCAACGATATAAGACACTTGATCCTGGGACAAACGGTCTAAGAGTTGTGAGCGATTTAGTACTTTTGGTTGCTGTAGCGCCACCTATGGGCCAATTGGGGTCATACTCTGATAGGTTGTCCCCAAATTGAGGCCTACCATCTGGCCAGGTTTCACGTCTCTAGGCCTTACGGTTTGTCCTGCACGATGCGTTTTACGAATCCTTACAATTACAATAGGGTTTCAGCATTTCATGCTTGAACCCCTAATAAGAATGAAGGCTTTTTGCCAGTTATAGCGCCACCTATGGTCCGATCTCCATGAAACTCTGCATGCTTCCTCACCATGTTCTGACACATATGCTCATCAATTTTTGTGAAGTTCTGAGTTTTCATTTGGGATTTATAGGCTTTTTAGTGTATTTTGCCACGCCCCTTTTCTAAATGACCCTGTTACAGCCACCCAAATGCAAAAGTTCAACTTTTTTTCGATAATTATTGATCTAGAGAGTCCAGAGAATTGTCCTAGACTGGTTTGGTTCCGATCGGGCCAAAAACCAGGGACTAGTTCGCCAAAGTAGGTTTTGGACAAAATCCGACATAGCAGAACATTTTCCCTGCCTACATCCAAATCGGAGATAGCCATTTTGTCCGCCTTGAGCCAAGGATTCCAACGATATAAGACACTTGATCCTGGGACAAACGGTCTAAGAGTTGTGAGCGATTTAGTACTTTTGGTTGCTGTAGCGCCACCTATGGGCCAATTGGGGTCATACTCTGATAGGTTGTCCCCAAATTGAGGCCTACCATCTGGCCAGGTTTCACGTCTCTAGGCCTTACGGTTTGTCCTGCACGATGCGTTTTACGAATCCTTACAATTACAATAGGGTTTCAGCATTTCATGCTTGAACCCCTAATAATGTCCACTACAGTGGACAAAAGTCTATTCTTGGGTCCCAGGAGGATATATTTACATTTAATCATTTAGCAGATGCTTTTATCCAAAGTGTCTTACAAATGAGGAGAACAATAGAAGCAGTCAAGCAAACAATAATGCAGCAATATGCAAGTGCCAGTCCCAGTCCCAGTCCCAGTTAGTCTAGCACCAAACAGTTTTTATATGTATATATGTACATATCTATATATATATATAGATATAGATATATAGATATATAGAATAGTAAGTCTTCGTATTAACGGGTCAAGTGTTGCCGAAAGAGATGTGTCTTCATCAGTTTCATGAATATGGCTAAAGACTCAGCAGAGTTCAGCAGGTCATTCCTCCAGCAGGGAACAGTCCAGGTGAAGGTCTGTGAAAGTGATTCTGTGTCTCTTTGAGATGATGCACCACAAGATGATTGGCAACCAGTGCAGGTTTATGAGGAGAGGAGTGACGTGCGTCTCTTCAGCTCAAAGACCACTCTTCTGGATTCTGGATCAGTTGCAGACGTTTGACACTGATAGTGGAAGGCCTGCCAAGAGAGCATTGCAATAGTCCAGTCTGTACAGAACAAGAGCTTGGACACAAGGAGTTGTGTAGCATGCTCCAAAAGGAAGGGCCTGATCCTTCTAATGTTGTATAAGGCAAATCTGCTGGACCGGGCCATTCTAGTAATGTGGTCTGTGAAGTTCAACTGATCAATCACAACTCTAAGGTTCCTGGCTGTCCTGTCTTGAGTTATGGATGATGAACCCAGCTGAATAGAGAAGTTGTGGTGCAGTGTTGGGTTGGCCAAGAACACAAGCAGTTCTGTCTTGACAAGGTTTAGTTGAAGGTGATGGTTCTTCATCCAGCAAGAAATTTCTGTCTGTCAGGCTGAGATGCGAGCAGCTCGTGTCGGATCATCCGGCTGGAATGAGAGGTAGAGTTGAGTGTCATCAGTGTAGCAGTAATAGGAAAAGCCATGTTTCTGAATGACAGATCCTAGTGATGACATGTAGATGGAGAAGAGAAGCGGTCCCAGCACTGAGCCCTGAGGCACTCCAGTAGCTAGATGATAACAGTGATGGGATAAACTATGTTTCTGAATGACAGATCTTAGTGATGACATGTAGATGGAGAAGAGAAGTGGTCCCAGCACTGAGCCCTGAGGCACTCCAGTAGCTATATGATAACAGTGATGGGATAAACCATGTTTCTGATTGACAGATCCTAGTGATGACATGTAGATGGAGAAGAGAAGTGGTCCCAGCACTGAGCCCTTAGGCACTCCAGTAGCTAGATGATAACAGTGATGGGATAAACCATGTTTCTGATTGACAGATCCTAGTGAAGACATGTAGATGGAGAAGAGAAGTGGTCCCAGCACTGAGCCCTTAGGCACTCCAGTAGCTAGATGATAACAGTGATGGGATAAACTATGTTTCTGAATGACAGATCCTAGTGATGACATGTAGATGGAGAAGAGAAGCGGTCCCAGCACTGAGCCCTGAGGCACTCCAGTAGCTAGATCAGGCATTCTCAACCCTGGTCCTGGAGGGCCACTGTCCTGCAGAGTTTAGGTCCAACCTTGATCAAACACACCTGCCTGTAGCTTTCCAGTAATCCTGAAAGGCTTAATTAGCTTATTTAGCTGGCTCAGGTGTGTTTGATCAAGGTTGGACCTAAACTCTGCAGGACAGTGGCCCTCCAGGACCAGGGTTGAGAATGCCTGAGCTAGATGATAACAGTGATTGGATAAACCATGTTTCTGAATGACAGATCCTAGTGATGACATGTAGATGGAGAAGAGAAGCGGTCCCAGCACTGAGCCCTGAGGCACTCCAATAGCTAGATGATAACAGTGATGGGATAAACCATGTTTCTGATTGACAGATCCTAGTGATGACATGTAGATGGAGAAGAGAAGCGGTCCCAGCACTGAGCCCTGAGGCACTCCAGTAGCTAGATGATAACAGTGATGGGATAAACCATGTTTCTGATTGACAGATTGTAGTGATGACATGTAGATGGAGAAGAGAAGCGGTCCCAGCACTGAGCCCTGAGGCACTCCAGTAGCTAGATCAGGGACGTGCACAGAGGGGTTGCTCAGGTTGCCCGGGCAACTGCCCATATGCCCTTCTCGACTCACGTTGCCCTTCCAAAAAAAAAAACAAAAAAAAAATCGTACAATGGATGCAGAATTTCACGTAGGCCTAGATAAAAAAAAAATCGCAAAGCCTCATTCACTTCCATTCGGGCACCGGAAGTGAAAGTCAGTAGGGGAAGGGCAAACTCTGTTTACGTGGCTGCAGCGCTGCACGCAACCGGTGTAGAACGCAATCATACTACAAATCATGCGTAGTTGGCCCAGTTACCATACGTACCATCAGAACTGAATTCGAGCAAGAAGCACAACTGAATGTACAGGAAGCCAAAAGGTTAAAAAAGGATTGTATTTTTTCCCGAAATTTAAGCGTTTTTTTATTTTTATTTATTTATTTTTATTAGAAACAAGTTTTTCCCCATCTGTCAATGACAGATCCTAGTGATGACATGTGGATGTAGAAGAGAAGCGGTCCCAGCACTGAGCCAGCACAGGCACACCAGTAGCTAGATGTTGGGTCTTAGACACCTCACCCCTCCACGACACCCTGAAGGACCTGCTGAGAGGGAAGACCTGAACCATTGGAGTTCTGTTCCTGAGTTGCCCTTCATCATGAGGATTGACAGAGGAATCTGATGATTAACTGTGTCAAAAGCAGACAGATCCAGCAGGATGAGAACTGAGGATTTGGAAGCTGTTCTTGAGTCTCAGTGCTTCAATACCCGAGAGCAGGGCTGTCTTATTTGAGTAACGCTTTTGAAACCAGACTGGTTGTTTTCCAGGAGGTTGTTCTGTTTGAGAAAGGCAGAGATTGGTTGACCACAACTTATTCAAGTGTTTTAGCAACGAATGGAAGAGGGCATACCGGTCTGTAATTTTCGAAATGTGCTGGATTTAGACTGGGTTTCTTAAGCAGTGGGGTTACCCGAGCCTGTCTAAATACTGTACTGTGGGAAAGATACCAGTGTGAAGAGAGGTGTTGATGATATAAGTAAGTGCGGGTACAACTGAAGGAGATGAGTGGGGATATTTGAAAGTTGAGCAGCGAGTTCATTGGCTACTGATACAGCAGGAACCAATCAGCTGTGCCCTGTAGAGAATGATGTGTTTGCAAGCAGATTGAGTTTTGGACTGGTGATCCTGCGCCATCTTGAGTTTCATGACAGAACTTTAGATAAACTCAGAATTGCAAGAAATTAATTTTGAGATTAAAAGTCACATTTACCTTTTTTATTTTTTATTCTGTGGTGGAAACAAGCTTTCATAAGCATAACCGTGGTTCTGCTCTTGGCTTTGAGGGACACCATGTGCATGAACCAATACATATCAAAACATAACGGGATCTGATAAAATAGAGCCTTACTTTTTAAAAATTGCTGCAGATCTTATAACAGAGCCCATCACTTCAATTTTAAATTTAAGTTTAAAATCAAATGTTATTCCTCGTGCATGGAAATCAGCTATGATTCTACCTTTGTTAAAAGGTGGTGATCCATCTGAGATGAATAATTACCGTCCGATTTCAAGGTTGTCAGTGATGGCAAAAGTATTTGAATCTTTTATAAATGATCAAGTAAAACAGTTTATAACTGAAAATAACATTTTAAATGAATTTCAGTCAGGCTTTAGATCAGGTCACAGTACTATAACTGCAGCCATGCTGGTCACTAATGATATTATTAAATGTTTGGATAGTAAACAGCATTGTGCAGCTTTATTTGTAGATCTCTCCAAAGCATTTGATTCTGTAGATCATAAACTACTGTTGCAGAGACTTAGTTGTGTGGGTTTTAGTGAAACAGCTCTAAATTGGTTTAATAATTACTTATTTGAAAGAACTCAATGTGTCTCAGTTGAACATTTTATATCAGCAGAACAAACAATTAAAAAAGGTGTCCCACAGGGTTCTGTTTTAGCACCAATTTTATTTTCTATTTATATCAATGACATAGGTTGTGGGATAACCCCAGCTAGAATTCATCTGTCGTCTTTTATCGTATTACACCTGTACTTATAGCACTAGATCTAGTGCTAAATTGCTTTTAAAGGTTCCGAGAGTACGTTCAGAGTTTGGTAAAACTGCCTTCTCTTCCTATGCTCCCTGGTTATGGAATGAGCTGCAGAGTATAATAATGATAGAAGCACTCCCCTCTTTAAAAGTTTTTAAAAATCTCTTATTAACCAATTTAAGGGAAACGTGTGTATGTTTGGTTAAGTAGCTTTTGTTGTTATTTCGAGTGCTGGACAAAATTTTATGAAAGATTCTGAGGTTTTTTTATGTTTGTATGTTGTTTATGTGAAACTTTCTGTGCTGCCATTTTGGCCAGGACTCCCTGGAAGAAGAGATTTTATATCTCAATGGGACTATCCTGGTAAAATAAAGGATAAATAAAAAAAATATATATATATATATATATAAATAATACATAAGAAAAAAAACCAATATGTAAGGAACAAATAAGAAGAAGAAATACAAACTCTTCATTCCACATTCTCATTAAAGTCTTTCTCTGTTTGTGTTCTTCCTGCAGGATCAAAGCGTATCTCTTACCGCCGATTCCCAAACCGCGCATCCGAGGGCTTGAACCGGTTCTGCTGAAGGTCTCGCTGTCACGTCACACACCACACAACCTGTTACACTCAGTTTAATTCAGCCATCACTAGTGATTTGATCAAACCTCTGATCAAATAGAATCTTTTGTAACATTATAAATGTCTTTACTGTTCTATTTAATGCATCCTTAATAATCTTACCCGAAATGTTTGAGCATTCGTGTGTTTAGTAGGAACCACAATTAAAGTAACTTCAATTAAAGAAGCATCTGCTTTACCTTATGTTCTTTCTGTCCATTTGCCTCCAGAACGGGAAGCTCGATGAGATCAATCGTCATTTCTCCAGTTTTCACGGCTATCAGTCTCCTCAGTACTCTATGGAGACGTGGTACCAGGTGAGCGTGGACTCGGGTCCGGCCCTGACGCCCAACAGCTTCCCGTCTCACTGTGAACAAGAGCCTGTCACCGGCCCTGAGGGACCGCCGGCCCATCAGACGAGTTCCAGTCCGAGCCCGTACTGCACCAGTAACCCCGCTTCCTACTGCGAGGGAGCCACGCCCCCACCCGCCCCTGGCCACGCCCTCCCCGAGCTCGTGTCGGTCCCAGGCATGGACTACACCATGATTCTCAGCTCCGCCCCCGTGCCGGCGTCACATGACTTCTACACGTGTGTGACTGGCGTGACGCCTGGCGGGCAGCTTCATCTGGTGCCTCACCTGCCCAACATGCTGAAACACACACACACACCCTACATGCAGTTTAAAGAGGACAAGAGCTGCCAGCTGGTGGCGCTGTTGGAGAAGCAGAAGGAGGAGCTGAAGGACACCGACCCGAGCGAAGCTGCCCTGCCTTTAATACCTCATTCATCAGACTGAGCGCAAACCAGCAAACGCTCAGAACCAGCAGCGTACAATCACACACACACACTTACACTAACCCAACCCCTAAACCTACCCATCACACACACACACACACACATACACACACACACTGACACACACTGACACACGCACTCATGTGTAATGTAATGGTTTTTATACTGGACAAACTGTATATTCTGTCCCCTTACACTAACACCACCCCTAAATCTACCCATCTCACACACACACACACTCACTAACCCTAACCCTACCCATCACACACACACACACACACACACACACACTAACCCTACCCCTAAACCTACCCATCACACACACACACACACTCACTCACTAACCCTAACCCTACCCATCACACACACACACACACACACACACTAACCCTACCCCTAAACCTACCCATCACACACACACACACACACACACACACTAACCCTACCCCTAAACCTACCCATCACACACAACTTTCTGCATTTTTACATTTTCAAAAAACACATTTTATTATGTTTATTAATCAATTTCCCTTGTGAGGACCAGCAAAAAGTAGAGAATCTCAAGTTTTATTATCCTCACAAGTAGGCTATAGCTAAACATGCCCACACACACACACACACACACACACACACACACACACACAAGACCAGCAGCTGAACTCAAGGTTTATCAGTAGATTCATTCTCACACGAGCCGTTGAAGCCAAACACTCTGCTGTCAGATTTCAGGAAACCATCTGGAGCAAAACACACACTCACACACACACACACACATGCACTCACAGACACTAACACACACACACTCAGATCTCAACAATCATGTGATGCAGGAATATTTTTTACATCAAGGACAGCTGAGAGAACTGGAGCTCTTGTCATTCACTGTGATTGATGGGTAATAACCTCGTCCGGCCCTTCTTTAACAAGAAGCATTTACAAGCCATGAACACAAACATATGCACAACGGACGCACTGAGAGCGAGTGTGACTGTGAACGCCAGCGGTCCGGAGATCAGGAGTGTGTGTTTCTGAGACTCATCAGGGTGAAGAGGAATTATTCAGAAGCTGTTGTAACACGGGTGCAGCGTTTGCTCGTCGAGCGAGTGATGATGTCATGAATGTACGGTTGTGATGATGAGCCGGACGACACGATCCCACGATAACGTCTCACTAGCGCATCAGTTTTACACACTGATCCTCAAACACAGGCGTGAATGAAGCGATCGGTGATGTTGAGGCTTTACTACGCTGTGGAAACTCGTTTCTGCCACGGAATAAAAGAGGAAAGTGTGAGTTTATATTTCGCAATTTGAACTTTTTAACTCACAATTGTAAGAAAAAGTCCGAATTGTGAGATATAAAGTCAGAATGAGCTTTTTTTATTTGTTACTCCGTGTCAGAAACAAACGTCCACACTTCGGCACTTTCCATGAAAACAGCAAAGCATCAGAAACACAAATCCTGCTTGTTTTAATATCTTTCACTATTACTGAACTCTAGATTAAGCAGAGAGATGTGAACCACATTACATGTTTGAGCAACACTTTATATGCAACCCTGTCATTTGAAACACATTCGGATGTAGTTTTTAAATGTACTTTTTATTTGATCAGGTTTGTATAATTTTGGCGTTTAAGTGTTATTGCTATCGCACACATCAGGGTTTTAATTGTTCTGAGACACAAATATATTTTTCTGTAGGTTCGACACCTATTAACGACTTCTGTCGCCTTTTCGTGAAGAGTGCCGTATATAAAACACTTCGTGATTAAAAAAATGGCTGATTTATTTTTATATGTTTCTTCTTGACTTTGAAGCAGTTTCATATGAGCTCTTTATAAAATAGTGTCATACATAAAGAGAGATTAATATTAATGTTACCATAATGAGAAGCTGTGTGTGTGTGTGTGTGTGTGTGTGTGTGTGTGTGTGTGTGTGTGTGTGTGTGTGTGTGTGTGTGTGTGTGTGTGTGCGCGCACATGGTTTTATCTGTGTGCATTAGAGAGAATGAAGCACTGTATTATGTGTTCAACACTGTTTATCTTTTTTTGTTGTTGCATTTCAGTGTCAGTTCATGTGTCAGAAAAATGTCTTCTTGATTTTCCTAATGGATTATTTCTCGTTGACCGTGTCGTGACTGTGCCTTTAATCATGCGGGTTCTCCTGTAAATGTACATAAACACTCCTAAAACACTGTTTATACCTGCAAATGAACTACAGAAACACATTAGAAAGGTTCTGCTATATTCTATATTTAAAGAGAGATTTATATAGTAATAAATGTGTCCACTGTCACAGAAATGCAGTATATATTCTAACTATAACACGTTTTTGTACATTAGATCATTTTTGTGTGCTTTATCCTGTAAGCTTTTGTTTCTGTCATATATTTTGTCATCGGAATCACATTCCCATGTGGTCTAATAAAGCCGTGAGCTGAGAGACAGTGTGTGATCATTTCTTTGTGGTTTATCCTTCATTCTTTAAAAATAATGTTTCCAAAGGGGTTTTTTTCCACAGAGACGCTATAGAAGAATCATTTCTGGTTCCCCAAAGAACTTTTTAGTGAAAACCATTGGTTAAAATAGCATTTTTTCTCAGAGCAAAGAACATTTTAATAATCAAAAGAACCTTTTGTGGAAATAAGGATCCATGGATGTTAAAGATTCGTCATGGAACCACTGATGCCAATAAAGAACCTTTATTTTTAAGAGTGTTCACACACACACACACACACACACACACACACACACACACACACACACACACAAGATTGCAAATGTATGAGTGCTTTTAATGTTTTCAGCGATGTGCAGTATATCTGTTCCCATCTCAAAACATGTGTTTGGGGGTTTTGGGGTTTCATGATGCCTTAAGATGTCTCGCCTGGTTATCCTCCTGTAAACCATTTATATTCCAGGCCAACAAAACCAATTTTGGTTTTCTATTTCAGAAATCACGAGTATTATCCCTGGAGGGAAACCCAGATCAACACTAGTACCTCCCTATTCAGACCTGATATTCCTGTAACTCACACACACACACACACACACACACACACACACACACACACTTGAGGACTCAATGTTCCACTCAATCTCACCCAGAACACTCCAGTCCTACAGGACCGCATGGAGAGCCTTTAAACAACTCCAATCCTCATACAAATAGACTTTTCCCTCATTCGTCATGTCTCTAAACCATCCAATCCAGTCCCATCAAAGTCTATCTCAGCGTCATTCAATTCTTCAAATTAATCTAACGCATGTCCCTATAACAGACCCTCAGATCACACTCATAATCAAAGGAATTCAATGGCATATGAGACCCTAACCCTAACCCTGGCTTAATAAAATAATTTTAATTATATAAAATCATTTTAAAATAATAAAATCATTTTATTAAGCGCAACAATGAGGAAATGAATTTGAGCACATGAATGCAGGAGAAGCGCAGACAGACATGTAGGCCTACTGACGACTCACGAGGAAGAATGTTTGTTATCGACTGTGTTCATACTTCAGTGCTGGTGCTGGGGAACGTGCTCACTGGTTAGACTGGTTTAGGTCAGCTTGCAGGTTATGCTGGTGTTCAAAGGAAGTGTTGCATGTTTGTAGTCTAGAAGGAAGATACACTTTATGCGTGATTAATGTGACATAAAGACGAGTCAAAAAACATCACAGACAGTAGAAGCTAAACAACCCGTTAAATAAACGAACAGAAATATAAAAACATTTGGCCAAACATATAATACAGACGTGTATATGGATGATTTCTGCAGTATATTGTAAATGAAAGGTGTGTGTGTGTGTGTGTGTGTGTGTGTGTGTGTGTGTGTGTACTGGCCCGCACTAAGATATTTAACTGTCAGTTTTATATTTGTTTGTTTGCGCATGCGTCAAGCCCAGTTTAGTGTTTACAACTTTTTTTTATAGTGTAAGGGTTATTTATAGTGTGAGGGTTATATGTTACAATAGTTTATTTATACATACCGATACTGTTTGATGTCTATATATCCGCGCTCTCTCTATTTACACAAACACAAATAAATGAAGGTGAATTATTAACACGGAAACGAGAAGCTCCGAGTTAGAACTGGTAACTGGCGCCATCTTGTGGATAGATAGATAGATAGATAGATAGATAGATAGATAGATAGATAGATAGATAGATAGATAGATAGATAGATAGATAGATAGATAGATAGATAGATAGATAGATAGATAGATAGATAGATAGATAGACTATCTGCATTATGTATTTGTAGCTAACAGAAGGCTTTTTAAATAAAAAAAAGGAATTATGAGGTTGCATTGATGTACAAAACTGAATTAGTCTGAATAAAGTTAAAGTCTTCAGGACAAATCAGAACATTTCAAAGTCTGTGATGACCAGTGAACTATCAGGCTGGAGTTCGTCATGATAAACGCTCCGGCCCTTTAAGGGCCCCGGGGCCTCAGACCCCTGATGATGTCACACAGGCCGGTGGGAGTGAGAGGACCCTCTAAGTTTAGAGTCACACACACTCACACACACACACACTCACACACACTCGCAGACCTCAGCGCTGGAGACGGAGCCTCAGACTCTCAGGTCAGCAGAACTTCATCAACTTTCACAGTTGCTTTACATCATAGTGACATTCAAGTATTAGATATTGTTCTGTAGCTCTTTCTACATGCTCTCTACACGTGTGTGTGTGTGTGTGTGTGTGTGTGTGTGTGTGTGTGTGTGTGTGTGTGTGTGTGTGTGTGTGTGTGTGTGTGTGTGTGTGTGTGTGTGTGTGTTTTTGTGAGTGAGTGTGTGTGTGTGTGTGTGTGTGTGTGTGTGTGTGTGTGTGTGTGTGTGTGTGTGTGTGTGTGTGTGTGTGTGTGTGTGTGTGTGTGTGTGTGTGTGTGTGTGTGTGTGTGTGTGTGTGTGTGTGTGTGTGTGTGTGTGTGACCTCCCTGTTCCAGAAGAATCTCTGCAGCTGTCACACTCTATATATAGACACTCATTCTCACACACACACACACACACACACACACACACACACACGCCCGATCAGTCTGTTGTTGTCAGGTGTTTATGTGTCATGTTGTGTGTTTGACTGTAGTTGTAACTGGTAAAGTCTTCAGATCCTCAAACACATTCAGCTCGAGGTTCTGCTCTTCTGGATTTTCAGAACTAAAGCGTTACTTTATATATAGTTTGAGTTCTACATCCCGTTAGATTGATGTGAAGAAACCTGAACTTATAGTCCAGTCATTTTATAAAAAAAGGTTGAACAAATTGCAACAGAAGCAAACTCAATGGATTCTGTATCCTCAATATTTCCTGAGTAAGGGGAAAAAAAGTCCCAGAAGAATTATTATTACTATTCATTCTGCTTCTCACGTGAATAGGGTAAAGATATTTAACCTTTAGATATCACCATGAACATTTCTGAGTTGATTACTTACTTTTGAAATGGTTTGTTAACATGGACAAACGGTGCATAATCGAATTACGTATGTGCTAATTTGCATAAATACCACAACAGATCTAAACATTGGGTATAGCCAGGAGAACATGTCTTGTTGAATCTTGTTGACTCATAACAGTAAAATACTTAATGTTAAGGTCTGAATGAACTCATTACGGCTACCCATGAGCATTAATACATAGAGGCAGGAGGAAGTACTTTAGAAACCAGCCTTTATTAATTATTAAGAGATGGGGTTTGGGTCTGGGTCTGTGGGACTGTTTCTGGGGGACGAGTCTGAGGGAAGAACAGGAGACAATGGGAAGGAGAATGCAGAAGACAAAAGGTAAGTAAAATAAAAAGTGAATCCCCAGAAACAGTCCCACAGACCCAGACCCAAACCCCATCTCTTAATAATTAATAAAGGCTGGTTTCTAAAGTACTTCTTCCTGCCTCTATGTATTAATGCTCATGGGTAGCCGTAATGAGTTCATTCAGACCTTAACATTAAGTATTTTACTGTTATGAGTCAACAAGATTCAACAAGACATGTTCTCCTGGCTAGACCCAATGTTTAGATCTGTTGTGGTATTTATGCAAATTAGCACATACGTAATTCGATTATGCGCCGTTAACAAACAATAAAAAAAAAATTGTAATACATTTTTGATTTGTCTTGATGTAAGTAATCAACTCAGTAATTTTCATGGTGATATCTAAAGGTTAAATGTGTTTACCCTATTCACGTGAGAAGAAGAATGAATAGGCGTATGAATAGACTATATTTGGGTCTTTTTCTAATCTTTCCCCTAATGGGATTCTTCTGGGCTTTTTTTCCCTTACTCAGGACATATTGAGGATACAAAATCAGTTGAGTTTGATTCTGTTGCAGTTTGTTCAAGGTTGACCCCCATTTTGGCTTAAAATGACTGGACTATTAATGCGTTAACACTTTACAGTGAGGTTTCAGTTGTTAACAGTAGTCAATGCACTGTGAACTAACAAGAACAAACACTGAATAATTGTATTTTTATTAACATTAACAAAGGTATAATGTTAATACATTAGCTAATGTTAACTACAATACCTTATTGTTTTATATTATTGCTAAGGTATTAAATAATATTTATCTTTATCTGTTGGACTTTCAATTTCAAATGAGCTTTATTATCATGACTGTGTATCACAATTTTCTGGTGTTGTTCTCTCTCTCTCTCTCTCTCTCTGTGGTGTGTATGTGTGTGTGTGTGTGTGTGTGTGTGTGTGTGTGTGTGTGTGTGTGTGTGTGTGTGTGTGTGTGTGTGTGTGTGTGTGTGTAGTGTGATGGCGTCGTCGGCTGAGAGCATCAGTGCTGTGGAGGATCAGGATGGAGCCGCGAGTGTTAAACTCGTTCAGTCGCATTACTTGCGCTGTCCTTCTCCCAGGTTCACTCACACACCAACACTGAATATACCCCCAAACACTGTTAAATATCAGCTACACACACTTTATTCAGCCTGACGTCATGTGTGTGTTTGATCTCCTGCAGTTTCTCCATGATGTCCGATCGCTTCTCCACGGTTTCGGACCGGTTCTCCATGATCTCAGGCTCAGAATCAGAAAGCATCTTCATGGAACCCATTCATCTGTCATCAGCCATCGCTGCCAAGAAGATCATCAGCGAAGGTCAGCGCAGAAGAGCTGGTTTAGCAGAAAACTTACAGCATCACCCAGTAAACTTACAGCATCACCCAGAAAACTTACAGCATCACCCAGTAAACTTACAGCATCACCCAGAAAACTTACAGCATCACCCAGTAAACTTACAGCATCACCCAGAAAACTTACAGCATCACCCAGTAAACTTACAGCATCACCCAGAAAACTTACAGCATCACCCAGAAAACTTACAGCATCACCCAGTAAACTTACAGCATCACCCAGTAAACTTACAGCATCACCCAGAAAACTTACAGCATCACCCAGTAAACTTACAGCATCACCCAGTAAACTTACAGCATCACCCAGTAAACTTACAGCATCACCCAGAAAACTTACAGCATCACCCAGCAAACTTACAGCATCACCCAGTAAACTTACAGCATCACCCAGTAAACTTACAGCATCACCCAGTAAACTTACAGCATCACCCAGAAAACTTACAGCATCACCCAGTAAACTTTCAGCATCACCCAGTAAACTTACAGCATCACCCAGTAAACTTTCAGCATCACCCAGTAAACTTACATCATCACCCAGTAAACTTACATTATCATCCAGAAAACAAGATTATTTTTCTTGTATACGAATTTTTTGAAATTTGGACTGGAAACAAGACAAAAATATTAATTAAGAAAAGCATTTTTTGCAGTTTCATTCTACAAACACTATGGGATTGTTCTTTGTTCTCTGAATGTTCTGAAACAAGTAGTAACATTTCAAAACCGAACATCCAACTAAAATGTTTCAGGAAACGTTCCATGAATGATGTATAAATAAAGTTTTTGTGCTAATGTTTGAGAACATCATTAAAGACCAGATAACTTTGAATGAACGTTCTATTAATGTTCCTGGAAGATCATTTGTTCATGTTTTGGAGAACTGTTGGAGAAAATGTTTTTTTTCCCTCCATTCTGTCACTGATGAGTTTTGGTTCCTTCACTGTCACCATTGGCTTTTGTATATTCAACAATATTATTGATCTCCTGCATTGACATCATTATATGAGAACTGAACTGAGCTGGACGATGACATCACTGTTTTCTCCAGAGCGGCTATATATATATATATTAACTAAATTAATAACTTTTTTACAACAAAAACGAACCATCACTGAACTTTCTTAAGCTGGACTGTGACGCCATTTTCTTCTGGAAACAAACTTTGTTGCATTATTGTCCTGTTATCTCTGTAAAGCTGCTTTGAAACACTCTGTGTTGTAAAAAGCGCTGTATAAATATCTAGTTCTGAGTTGTCTCTGTCGGTCCTCAGAGCTGGAGTCGAGAGCCGTGAGGACACCGGTGACCTCTGACCTCATGCTGGAGTCCGCAGAGCATCTGATGGTGGAGGACCTGTACAACCGTGTGAAGGACCTGATGGACGACCGCAGCCCCTACAACACGCCGTGTGTGCTGGACATCCAGAGAGCGCTGATCCAGGACCGGCTCGAGGCTCCGTTCAACCCTGTGGATGAAGTCTGGCCCAACATCTACATCGCAGAGAAGTGAGTCTCAGGAACACGGATCTGTGTGACGACAGGAGAAACACGGTTACCTTCCCTCACAGACAGCAGAGTGTCGGCCCAGATCCGGCTCAGTAAAGTTAGTAAAGTTCTGAACCCGTAATATGAGAGTGTGAACCCAGACAGCCCAGATTCGGCTCAGATCCGTCTGATTTATGGGTTCACACAATCATATTACGGGTTCAAAACTTTACTGACAGATTCTCACAATGCCAGTTACCACAGAAAATCCTTGGTAACACTTTATTTTACAGTGTCCTTGATACATATGTTACATGTACTTACATAATAATAACAGTAAATGTTTATGATGGAATTGATGTGATGTAAATTATAATGGATAGATGCACTTTTATGATGGACAGATGCACTTTTATGATGGATGGATGCACTTTTATGATGATAGATGCACTTTTATGATGGATAGATGCACTTTTATGGACTTCAAAACAGAAACAGCCATTCACTGCCATCATAAAGCTTGGAAGAGCCAGGAAATTTTTTAATATAACTCTGATTGTGTTCGTCTAAACACAAGAATGTCATATACACCTAATGAAAACTTGAGGGCGAGTAAATCATGGGGTAATTTCCATTTTTGGGTGAACAACCCTTTTAAATATATAATTACACTAGCAATGACACCTTAAAATAAAGTATAACCAAATCCTTTATAAAACCTTTACAATGAATGTACAAGTAATCGACATTCTGCCACTAACCCTAACCCACATCATTCTTTAAATTTGTTTTTACAGGAACGTGTGAAACATCAGTTTATCAGTCTAATGCTGTTGCTTTACTGTAGTAAATGACAGGCTGATGTGTTTGCCTGTTCTCTGCTTCAGGTCGGTGGCTGTGAATAAAGCCCGTCTCAAACGCCTCGGCATCACTCACGTGGTGAACGCAGGTCACGGCACCGGCGTCTACACCGGCGAGCTCTTCTACCAGGGCATGGACATCACCTATATGGGCATCGAGGTGGATGACTTCCCCGATGCGGACATCTCTCCTCACTTCCGCTCGTGTGCCGAGTTTCTGGATGATGCTTTGCTGACACACAGGGGTGAGTTTAGAAAACGTTCTTTTTAGTCATTATGATGTCGGAGGTTAATATTGATTGTTTTTCAACAAAAAAATTCGGTAACACTTTACAATACGGTACATTTGTTAACTACCTAATCTATGATGGACAGATGCACTTTTATGATGTAGAGATGCACTTTTATGATGGAGAGATGCACTTTTATGACGGATAGATGCACTTTTATGATGGAGAGATGCACTTTTATGATGGAGAGATGCACTTTTATGATGGACAGATGCACTTTTATGATGTAGAGATGCACTTTTATGATGGAGAGATGCACTTTTATGACGGATAGATGCACTTTTATGATGGAGAGATGCACTTTTATGATGGACAGATGCACTTTTATGATGGATAGATGCACTTTTATGATGGAGAGATGCACTTTTATGATGGATAGATGCACTTTTATGATGGATAGATGCACTTTTATGACGGATAGATGCACTTTTATGACGGATAGATGCACTTTTATGATGGATAGATGCACTTTTATGATGGAGAGATGCACTTTTATGATGGATAGATGCACTTTTATGACGGATAGATGCACTTTTATCATGGATAGATGCACTTTTATGACGTGCACTTTTATGATGGACAGATGCACTTTTATGATGGATAGATGCACTTTTATGATGGATAGATGCACTTTTATGATGGAGAGATGCACTTTTATGATGGATAGATGCACTTTTATGACGGATAGATGCACTTTTATCATGGATAGATGCACTTTTATGACGTGCACTTTTATGATGGACAGATGCACTTTTATGATGGACAGATGCACTTTTATGATGGATAGATGCACTTTTATGACGGATAGATGCACTTTTATCATGGATAGATGCACTTTTCTTTTATCATGGATAGATGCACTTTTATGATGGATAGATGCACTTTTATGATGGATAGATGCACTTTTATGACGGATAGATGCACTTTTATCATGGATAGATGCACTTTTCTTTTATCATGGATAGATGCACTTGCACTTTTATGACGGATAGATGCACTTTTATCATGGATAGATGCACTTTTATGACGTGCACTTTTATGATGGAGAGATGCACTTTTATGATGGATAGATGCACTTTTATGACGGATAGATGCACTTTTATCATGGATAGATGCACTTTTCTTTTATCATGGATAGATGCACTTTTATGATGGATAGATGCACTTGCACTTTTATGACGGATAGATGCACTTTTATCATGGATAGATGCACTTTTATGACGTGCACTTTTATGATGGACAGATGCACTTTTATGATGGATAGATGCATAGATGCACAGAAAAAGCCATTTTTTAACATAAACTAAGAATGAACAATACTTCTACATCATTTTATTAATCTTAGTTCATATTAATTTCAACATTTACTAATACATTATTAAAATCAAAGGTTGTATTTGTTAACATTAGTTAATGCACTGTGAACTAACATGAACTAACAATGAACAGCTGGATTTTAACTAACATTAAAAAAGATTAATAAATACTCTCAAAAATGTATTGCTCATTGTTAGTTCATGTTAGTCCATTCATTAACTAATGTTAACTAATGAATCTTATTGTAAAGTGTTACAATTTGTTCTTTAAATGTTTGGCACACACTGTTCCTGTCATAGATAAACAAACCGAAGATACCAAATTAACTCACCGGCCTGGACTCTGTCATGTCTCACTCGCTTATTTTTAGAGTTAGTGACACAGATATACAGGAACCTCTTCAGAATCTGAATCGAGTCAGGACAACACGCCAGAAACTAAGATCACACTCTAAAACGGTTCTGTATCGGCATCGATGGTTCCATGAAGAACCTTTAAAATCCACAGAATCTTTCCATTCGGCTCTTTAGATTAATAAAATGTTGTTCAAACTAAGAAAAAAATGCTTCTTTTAAGAACTGATCACTGAAACGTTTGTGAAGAAACCAGAAATGGTTCTTGGCATCACTGTCAAAAACCCCTTTGGATCTGTAATTTTTAAGAGTGTTAGCAGTAATAATGATTGCTTCTCTTTAATTTAGTCTTCTCTATCATGCCGGATTTTGATTATTGTTTTTTAAATAATTATTAGGATGTAAACTTCCAGTTTCCAAAACATTCATCAGCTCATAATACTTAATGTTGCATAGATCTGATTTGACGTTACAATCTAATTATTCCTGTAGATTCAGATCCAACCCTGATCAACACGCCTGTCCTCATTTGTAAGTGGCTTTGGATAAAAGCGTCAGGGTCAGTGAACCCATGTGCTGCAGTTCAGAGGTCAACCACTAGAGGTGATCTTTCTGTCATCATTTACTGACCCTCATGACCTTCTTTCTTCTGCTGAACACAAAAGAATGTATTTAGCAGAATGCTAGAGAACGATGACCTGAATGTAGTCACTCATCATCTAGTGCTCCACAACTGGAGGGTGATTAAATGATGAGACAGTTGCGTTTTTGGGTGAACTATCAATATAACGTAATGGATTTGCATTTTAAAGTTGAGAATTTTTGTGTTATTTACTGCATATCAGATCTGAATGTGGTTCAGAATTTCTCTCCCCGTTGTTTTGCCATTGATTGTTCTGTATGAGTAGTCTGTCTTCTCATTTTGTTCCTGACATCAGGCTCTGGGAGAGAATTTATGAAAGCTTGGCTCATGTATATTAACTAGGTCATGATGTAGCTTGATAATCAAGCGCACCCAGTCACATGATTTCATCAATGTTAATGAGCCAAGACTAGAGAAAGTCTGTTGGCCACAGGCCCTGTCCCAGCAAGCAATTTTGCATTTAAAATACGTCTAATAGCCGTCTAATAGCTAAATTGTGACTACAGATTGACCATATCATGAAATTACACTTACATCTTGTAGATATTATTGACATTGGTAACATGATGGGATATCAACCATCTCATGCGCTGGCCAAAAACTACAATGAATCAGTTTTGACTATAAGTGGGCTAAATAGCAAAGAAATGAAACCAAACAGCTTGTAATCACTGTTGACTTTGCTAACATGATGGAATATCATACATCTCGCAAGTTATTTTGGCAAAAACGACATGCAGTGGTAAAAAGAGTAGTGAAAAAACATAGTAGAGTAAAAAGTACTTGTCCAAAAAACTACTTGAGCTGGACTATATCGGGTCTATAGTTAACCTACTCATAGCCGGACTATATCGGGTCTATAGTTAACCTACTCATAGCCGGACTATATCGGGTCTATAGTTAACCTACTCATAGCTGGACTATATCTATAGTTAACCTACTCATAGCCGGACTATATCGGGTCTATAGTTAACCTACTCATAGCTGGACTATAGCGGGTCTATAGTTAACCTACTCATAGCTGGACTATATCGGGTCTATAGTTAACCTACTCATAGTTGGACTATATTGGGTCTATAGTTAACCTACTCATAGCCGGACTATATCGGGTCTATAGTTAACCTACTCATAGCCGGACTATATCGGGTCTATAGTTAACCTACTCATAGCTGGACTATATCGGGTCTATAGTTAACCTACTCATAGTTGGACTATATTGGGTCTATAGTTAACCTACTCACAGCTGGACTATATCGGGTCTATAGTTAACCTACTCATAGTTGGACTATACTGGGTCTATAGTTAACCTACTCATAGTTGGACTATATTGGGTCTATAGTTAACCTACTCACAGCTGGACTATATCGGCTCTATAGTTAACCTACTCTTAGCTGGACTATATTGGGTCTATAGTTAACCTACTCACAGCTGGACTATATTGGGTCTATAGTTAACCTACTCATAGTTGGACTATATCGGGTCTATAGTTAACCTAGTCATAGCTGGACTATATCGGGTCTATAGTTAACCTACTCATAGTTGGACTATATTGGGTCTATAGTTAACCTACTCATAGTTGGACTATATTGGGTCTATAGTTAACCTACTCACAGCCGGACTATATCGGGTCTATATTTAACCTACTCACAGCCGGACTATATCGGGTTTATAGTTAACCTACTCATAGCCGGACTATATCGGGTCTATAGTCAACCTACTCATAGCCGGACTATATCGGGTCTATAGTTAACCTACTCATAGCCGGACTATATCGGGTCTATAGTTAACCTACTCATAGCCGGACTATATCGGGTCCATAGTTAACCTACTCATAGCCGGACTATAGTTAACCTACTCATAGCTGGACTATATCGGGTCTATAGTTAACCTACTCATAGCCGGACTATATCGGGTCTATAGTTAACCTACTCATAGCTGGACTATATCGGGTCTATAGTTCATCTACTCATAGCTGGAATATATCGGGTCTATAGTTAACCTGGACGGTGAAATGATGGCTATTGCTTGCTGGGGTTGGAGGCTTAACATGCCAATTTACATTTCCAATGTGTGTGACAAATATGATGAAATTGCGCAAATATGATGATGATGATGATTTTCTTTTATTCCCCTTCAGGCAAGGTGCTCGTGGACTCGATGATGGGCGTAAGCCGGTCAGCCGTGCTTGTCGCTGCTTATCTCATGATCTTCCAGAACATGAGCATCATGGAGGCGCTGCTAGAGATCAGGAAGAAACGGGCAATCAATCCCAACGAAGGTTTCATAAAGCAACTCCGGCAACTCAACGAGACTCTAATGGAGGAGCGAGATGAAGATGATGACACCCTCAGCCAGTGCTCAGTGATTGACACGCGGGCTCGTCTCGACGAGGAGGAGAGCATGTTCGGGGTTAAAGCGGACTCTATCATGATGGATGAAGAGGAGGACAGTGGGAGCGTCATGAGTAGTGTGGCTTCTTCAGCTGCTGCGCTAAGAGCACGACTTCTCAACGACCCGAACAAACCCGAGATGGAGGAAACCACACAGGACCTGTCGCTCCCTGGGAAAGACTGTGATGATGAAGATGGGGATGTTGATGGCATGATTAGGGAGTGGCAGAAGCGAAACGAGAAGTACCAAAACGAGGACTGGTGGGAAGCCCAACTTCTGTGCGACGGGGAGGACAACGAGTCTCTAGCCGAGAGAAAGCAACCAGAGGACCTGGAGAGCGTGACCAGCGAAGATGTGCAAATGCTGAAGGAACGCATCAGACGCCGTCCCCGTCGACCCGCTTCAGATTCAGGATCCACAACCAGCAGTTACGCGGACCTCTGGAAGCAGCGACTGAAGGAGATCGAGGAGCAGGCCGCCGCTCGGTACCGGCTCAAAGAGGCCGACGAGGACACCAACAGCGAAGCCAGCCAGAAGAAGATCGACGACGACGTGGAGAGCATGCTCTCCGACAGCAGCTCCATGTACAACTTCTGCAAAAAGAACAAAGAAAATCTGACACCTTTGGAAAGATGGAAGATTAAGCGAATTCAGTTCGGATGGAACAAAAAAGACGCGGATAACGGGGAGCAAACGGAGCCTGAGACGGAAGCGCCCGCTCCCTCATTGGAGGACGTCAACTTAACGGCATATCAGAACTGGAAACTCAAGCAGCAGAAGAAGTTTGGCGGGGAAGAGAACAAGGATGAGATTGTGGAGATGAGTCGGGGCGAGGACACGGCCACGGTTAAGAGACGTCAGCGCAGAGAGGAGCTTCTGGAGCGCACACGGAAAACACTGGAGGAGAGCCAGTCGGTGTGCGGATGGGAAACCGAGAGCACCGGGAGCGTAATCCCACTGTCCGCCTTCTGTGCCGGAGCCTTTCCGATAGCAGACGATAACGTGTCAGTGCTGAGCGAAAAATCCTCGGTGCTATCAGGGCGTAGCACTCGATCCCAGATCCCAGATCCCCAAGAGCTTCCTACTCCGGCTCCGGTCATGGGTCCGAACGGAGAGCCCATGGTGAACCTCGCCAACATCCAAAACTGGATAGCCAACGTGGTCAATGAGACTCTCATGCAGAAGCAAACAGAGATGCTGATGGGAGCGAGTCTCGGCCCTTCCCGAGCGGGATCGGTGTTCAGCCTGGGAGTCTCGGCACGAGGAGCAGACGATGAGAAAGCCTCAGTGTTGAGCGGATCCACGTCTTCAAGCGTTCTCTCCCGGAGTCGAGCCGAATCCGTGCGGTCTGGCGGGAGAGCCGAATCTGTGCTTTCATCGAACCTCTCCTCGGTGTCTGGGTTGGGATCACGCAGGAGCAAGATTACTACGACCAGTGTCCCACTATACAGTCTCTTCCAAGACCAGGTGAACCTTCACAAACTGGACACCATGGAGAAAGAATTCAAGTCTGATATGCGGGACAAGATGGCGTCCTATGAGGTGAAGAAGATCGCAGAGGACAACAAGCGAAGTACATTATACAAGAAGAAAAAAACAAAGGAGGACGATGAAGATGAAGCCGATCTTGGAAAATCCAATGGATTTGAGGATTTGGCAGCGCATTCCTCTCAGAAACCCAAACCTAAAAGAGATTATGGGCGTTCAGGAATCCTGAACCTCCCGGCTTCAGCCAGGAACCCCGCTAGCAACAGCAGTGTTGATGAGTGGCTCAAAAACGTAAGACCTCCTCCGAGCAAACCGAAGCCTTATGATGGAGACGCCGAGCCGGTGCGAATGTCTCGGCCATCGTACGACGGGATCGAGGAACCCTCGGAGTTCGACTTCCCGAGCCGAAGGAGCTCAGTGTCAGTGGAAGCAGAAGAAGAGGAGTATAGCTTTTCCTCAAGATTCACATCCAGGCATCGGGCTGATGCTGACATGGACTTGAGTCGAGATCCCAGTCCGGAGTTTAACGATCGATCTCGGAGATCCCCACCTTCGTACAACGGCTTGAGTGAAGCTGCTAATTACAGACCCAGGAGATCTTACGCTGAATCCGAGGACGAGGAGAGAGGCAGTTATCAGAGCTACTCAGCAAAGCAGAAGTTACACGAGAACAGTGAGACAGTGAGGACGGGTAAACCGGGACGGGAAGAGGAGGACGACGAGGAGATGTCGGCTTATATCGCTCAGATCAAGCAGAGGGCGAGAGCAAGGCTGGCCCAAGAGATGGAAGATGATGAAGTTCTTTCCGCATGGAGGAAACAGGAGGAGTCAAAGTCACACAATAAAAAATAATTAATAAACTAAGCATTTCATAAGTGTGAAGTGACACTTCCATTCGAAAAGACAAAACTGTTCAGTATGAGACAGAATGAAAGCTTGTTTGACATCGACCTTCAGTCCATACTGTATATAAAGATACACTGATGAAGTAACACTTTTCAAATATTCTCGTGTTCAGGTTTTGTTATGAACCTTCCGAATTTAAGAGCATATAAACATCAGATTATATCACAAAAATAAAGGTACTGGCATCAATGTTTTTTATATGTGGGAGAAAAAAAAGATTTAGCTTATTAAAATGTTTTTCACACTAATAAAAAAGGCAATTCTTTTAAGAGCTGATCACTGAAAGTTTTCTGAGGTTCTTCTGTGGCATCACTTAAAGATGATAATGTTGTGCGATAAACTCAGAGTCAGGATTAACAGATTTAGCAGCTCTCAACTGCAATGGCCCCAAAATAATAATATATACAGTGAAAATAATATACGGTTCATTAAACACACATTGAAATTGTTACAATGGGAAACTGCACACAAACTACAATAACTCACAGTAAAATGACTATGAAGCACAAATAATTGCATGAAACATCAAAAAAAAAAAAAATCTAAATGTCATAATCATTTGTTAACAAACAAGTATTCACTACTTCAGTGAGCTCATTGTTTCTGCCTTAAATTATTACATTGTTTAAATTGATACATTTTTAGCGAACTGTGATTTTGTATATTCTGACATGCATAACTCAGACAGTTTCCTCTGATAACAGATCACTGTGAACTGTAATGTGGACTCGTGTATTTTCTGTAAAGCTGCTCTGAAACGATGTGTGTAAAATGCGCTACACAAATAAATGTGAATTGAATTGAATGATATAATTAACAATTGAGATTTATGAAGTATTGTTTCATTTCAAATCTACCTTAATTAGTGACTGTCTGATTGTGTCAGTGTGTTTTATTTGTGTTAAACCCAACGAACTAACTAAAGAAATCAAGCATTTGTGTAATTGGACTTTTGTCTCAAAACCTAGTTTCTGAGATTCACAACATGTGACAACAAGCCCGATCTCCCCTGTGTTTACATCTGGTACACTCAGGTAACAAACAACACTGCTAACAAAAATATGTCCTAAGAACTTTCAAAATGTCCAGTTTATTAAATGTTTTACACTTTTTTCTTGGTTATTTGAACATTAAAAGAACATTTGATCATTCTTCAGAAATTAAAGCGATAGTTCACCCATTTACTCACCCTCATGTTGTTCCAAACCTGCATGAGTTTCTTTCTTCTGTTGAACATGAAGAACGTTGGTAAGCAAGGAAAAATAGAAGAAGAAAAAAAAGAAAAAAAGAAGAAAAAAAACACCAACTGTCTGATTACCAACATTCTTCAAAATATTTTGTGTTCAACAGAAGAAACAAAAACTCATGCAGGTTTGGAACAACATGAGGGTGATTAAATGACACAATCTTCATTTCTGGGTGAACTGTCCCTTTAAGGAAACGTTACTTTTGAATGTTCTCTGAACGTTCCGAAACAAACATTTAAAAAAACGATATTCGAACGTCCAACTAAAAAGTTCCATGAAAAATAGTCTATAATGTTTTGTGCTAGTTTTGAGATTAATGACCAGAACACTTTGAACGAATATTCTATAAACGTTACAGGAAGAAGATTTGTTACTTTGAGAGAACATTGACAAAACGTTTCTTGTTAGCTGGGAAACAAGATAATCTTTACAATTTTAAAACATTATCGAATTATGTGGTTGTTCTGAAGTTTATGAGTTCAGGGGCCGGACCTGTGTGTGTGTGTGTGTGTGTGTGTGTGTGTGTTTTAGCAGTAGGCGGGGTTTCACTCTCACACTAAATATTCAAAATGGCGGACGGAGGATCAACGACTCAAGATGAGCGCTCGACTGCAGGTAATTATTACATTTTACATATTCATATTCCCCCATCCGCCTCAAGTAAACAAAAGTCAAACACACACGCCGATCGTTTGCGGACAGAATCGATCACAGTGGGGAAGAATGTTTATTGTTTCGGAGATGATTTGAGTCGGTCAGCGGCAGATGAGAGTTGTTTGTCCTGTACTAAACTCTCATCATTTGAAATGGCGCGCGCGTGTGCTGCATATTCACACAGTCTCGTGGTTTAGCATAGCGTGTGGGTTTACTGGGGGAAATGGGTTAAACTGGTCGGAGCGGGCGGGTTTATCGCGCTGTGGATGATGTTTGTGAAGTGTGTGTGTGTGTGAGAGAGAGAGAGTTAGCAGTGCTGCTATTAGCGCGCTTTGTGTCGCTCGTTCGGCCGAGAGAGAAACTCAACGGCCGCGAATTTGCATATTCATGTGTTTGTTTAGCGGTAAACGCGCACGCGTGATGTTGAATAATAATCCATCACTTTAATCTGTGTCGCGGCGAACTAAACGCAAAAAGACAAACTTGAGCCTGAGCTTTCCTTCTCCTGATCAACTGTTTGCCCCCAGGGCATAAATACCCCGACGGGGTCTGCGTGCGCGTGCGTGTTGGGGTGGTTATAATGTTCCCCAACAGGTAATAAATTACAGTGTGTGAAAAGTTTCCCTTTCTCAAGCGTGTCTGCTGTTGCTGTTGAATAATGTGTAAAGTGGCTGGGGAGAAACTACATTAAAAACTGCGGATTTGCATAATAACATCAGCCCTGCTTGTTTAATGCGCTTCATTCTTTCTGCATAATTTAAACGTCAGTTTCATTCCAGATGAGAGACGCGTCACACTATTTATTTATCGCGCGGATTAAATATACAGAGCTACTCATGAATATTCATGAGTACAAACGCCGTGTTCATGAATGATTAATTTCGCAGAGTTAATGCGCACTGTGTGATTTTGTTTGGATGTTGAGGGCATGAGACTTTACCTTGTTCTTATTTCGGTTTCTCGTGTGTCTCTCGGGAACATTACATTTACATTTATGCATTTAGCTCATTGCAGAACAGTCAAGGTGTTGTGCACTGTTATGTGTGTCCGCTGCATATTCATTTATCTCCAGTTTTACACAATGCAGTGTAGGATCCACATGGGTTTGGGATGTTATCCTGATGGAGAACTTTATGGACGTTCACAAGCATCGGTCATCTCTAATCTGCAAACCACGCAAAGCTGTTCGTCCCATAATAATGCACTCTTCTATGCCATTGTGTTGTATAAATAGTGTGAGTGTGTTCACACTGAAAATTCAGAATCAGAATCCTGCTCTTATATTCGCTCAGGCATTTAAAATGACAGGTGACAAAATCAGAACCAGAACTATATCTGATATCTTGTTGTGAACTCGTGCTCTTCACATTCGTGTTTTTATTTATATTTTTCTTCATCGGAATGGTATGAAACTTGGTAAAGGTTTTGGCACTTGCTATGTGAACACACACACACACACACACACACACACGATGCAAACAGGTTAAATGGTCCTGAAAACAAAAGTCACAAAAATGATGCGTTGGAAATGAATGGTAGACGAGTTTCCTCTAGTGGAAGCGTTTGGTACTGCGGCCGACAACTTCTCACTGAAAGCTAATTTTTTGAGATATCAGACTCAAATTTTGAACTTGTTTTGATTTTCTCACAGGTTTAGAGTAAAACATATTTTTGAAAAATTCATATCAAAATAATTTTTCATAGCAATAAATGTAAAAATGTAAAACTTTTTTTTTTTAAGTTCACTTTTTAAAACTTTTCCCACTTCATCAATAATCTGCCAAGTGTCGTGTTTGAACAGAGATCAAACTCCAGTCTGTCGCTCTGAAGAATTCAAGATTAATGACAGTTAAAATTTGAAATTTAATTGTCAGGTCTATGCTCAAAAAGTGAATAAATGGATTATAAATGCAGCATAAACATAATTTAGTGCCATAAAATCCCCTAAAAATATTAAATAAAAAGCATAAAGCTAGTAATTCGGTCATTTTTGACGTGCGAAGGTCACCAGAGGGTTGAACACTTGTTCACATGCACTTTAACAGTCGATGTTTAGTCTCGGCGTATAATGTTTTGGAGTGCATGATTGGCAAACACAGGATGATGGGGTAATTAAGGCTGATGAATATTAATGAGTTCTCCGGGTCTAATAGAAAAGTTTGGACTGCAGTTCAGTGGAAATGTTTCCGTTCTATGAATACTTCACTTCTCCTGCGTTGTGTATGCCACTTTATCTGCTTGAAATTATGCAGCGCTGCGTTCAGTAGTTTGAAAGGCTAATTAATTGCTTATTTAAAATTCTATTAATTAAAACATTTGCATAATGCATTGTCTGTCAGTTAGCTTTACTGAAGCCCTCGCAGCGGCCCTATGCAAATCGTGTTTCTCACAACTGTTTTCTTTTGAGTTTCTCTCTCTCTTTCTCTCTCTCGGTGGGGTCGTCGTCATAGCAACAGCTTGAGTTAAAGTCACATGACTGTTCGTCTGTGCAAAAATATAAGAAAGTTAAATGTGACTTTTTATCTCAAAATTCAGACTTTTTTTTCCTCAAAATCACAATTGTTTTTTATCTCAGAATTCTGAGTTTATGAGTTTATATCTCGGAATTTTGACCTTTTATTTTTTAGAATTGCAAGAAAAAAGTCTGATTATTTTTTTTACATTTATTTAATTTATGAATTTTTATAATTTTTTATTAATTTCTTATACATTTTTTATTAATTTTTATTACATTTATTTAATTTATTAATTTTTATATATTTTTATTAATTTTTTATTAATTTTTATATATTTTTATTAATTTTTTATTAATTTTTTATAGATTTTTTATAATTTTTTTATTAATTTTTATAATTTTGTATTAATTTTTATAATTTTTTATTAATTTTGTATTAATTTTTATTCATTTTTATATAAATCAGACCGTCTTGAGTGTAATGGTTAGTGTTCCTGGTTATCATGTTGTTGTCAGAGATAAATGAGCTCGTCCGGTTTGACTCGGGATGTCTTGAGACGTCGGTCATTAGCTGACACATTCTTTCATCGTAGCCGGGTCGTGTTGCATGCTGGGAAGGCCCCCCCCCCCCCCCCCCCCGGTAATTAACACAGTCACACACAGCTGGTAATTGGCCTTGTCTCACTTTCTCCCTCGCTGTTGTGCTCGCCGTATCCCACGTCCTAAAAGCTATCCAATTAATATGCAAATGAGCTGATAAATATTTATGAAAAATGTTGAATTATGCAGAAAGCTTTCAGAGGTCGGCGCGAAATGAATCGCTCGCGGAACTTCAAAGCGGCGCTCGTCTAATGAGCGACGGGGAGCGAGATTTGCATACGGCTTTAATCAGCTGCATACTGATTAACTCTCGTTATGGATGCGGCGCTTCCCGCTGGAGTCTTTGTGTTTCGCTCGCGAGTAGAGCTAGCGTTCCAGCGCGCGGAGCCGTTCGCCATCGTAGCGCCGCGCCTTTACAGACACAGGTGAGTTTCCAAGAGTCAGAGATTAATGAACACACGGAATCAGAAACTCGTTCGCATCGGGAGTCGAGTCAAAGGTCAGGACAGAATCAGGGATGCAGAAACATGAGGCTAACTCTGGTTTGATTGGTTCAGTGGAGGTGAGCTCCTGGAAGTGATGATGGTTTAACACAGTTCAGATCTTGATATCGTTGCCTGGTATTTCTGCGTCTCAGTTTGGAAGCGAAGGGAAACTGAAAGTGCGGGTCGTTTCGAAGTATTCAGAACTAAAGCATCGTTCGCATCGGGAGTCGAGTCCGCTTTATTCCTGCAGATCGATTCAAAGATCAGGACAGAATCAGGGATGAATCTTCATCAAACATGAGGCTAACTGATGATGGTTTAACACAGTTCAGGTCTTGATGTTACGAAGGGAAACTGAACGCACTGGTTTGCTCTGAACAGATTCCAGCCCAGCAGATCTGAGTAAGAACAGCATGGAGAGCCGAGCACTTCAAGGTGAGTTCAGGTGTGTGTTTATCTGTGTGTGTGTGTGTGTGTGTCCCTGTTTCTGACAGATGTTCTCCTCTCGTCTCCCAGCAGCTCCAGCCGACGGTCCCGACACACACACACACACGCCGGACACACACATGGCGAGCGCACCGGCGGCGAGTGCCGTCAGCAACGCTCAGGCGCAGGCGCTGCTCCAGCAGGTACGAGATCCGCCAGAACACTGTGTCATGCTAATTAAACGTGTGTCATGCTAATTAAACGCGAGATCAGTGTGTCATGCTAATTAATCCGCATGGAAACAGGTGGAAGAGAGTATGCAAATCTATGCGGAATTTATATGCGCTGCGTAACGAGGTTTGATTTAACGAGAGGAGCGCTGCCAGTTCAGTGTGTTCCAGATCTGGGCTTTACTGTCATGGACACACAATATGATCATCCTGGCAAAGATTAATATCATAAATGTGTAATATTTATTTTCAATTACATTTGTTTTCGGCTCACTGTTGTACTTTACTGTTAGATGTAAGTTAGATATATTTTATTCATTTATTTTTATCAAATTTTTTTATAAAATACATTAATTTATTATTTATTTATTTGAATATTTCATTTTTGTAAATATTTTTGTATTTTAATCTTAGTTAAATTCTATTTTTATTTATTTTTACACTTTTTCTAATTTTTATTTTAATCAAATTCTATTTATTTTTAAGTAAACATTTATTTTATTCAGTTTATTTAAATCTTTTTTTATTTAATAAAAATAATTAATTTTAATGTTTTAATCTAAATTTTGTTTATTTAAATAAAATTGTATTAATGTGTTGATTTATTTCAAGCATTTTGTTTATGTAGTTATTCATTTTTTATTTAAATAAAATTCCATTTATTAAAGGTATAGCGGAGGATGTTTTACTTCCT